>NC_042958.1:16063406-16075906 GCF_901001165.1 Salmo trutta | reverse complement strand
TTTTCTATATGACAGGTTATTTATGATGAACTTCATCTCCCACTCAGATCAGCAATCTGCCATTGCTATGGAGACAAAGCCAAAACATTGTTAGGTGTATGTCTATTGTAAAGGAAGAAGTGTAGTGTTTTGACGAGATAAAAATTATTATGTTTTGGTTTCATCAGAGAAACAGAAACGCTCAATTCAGATTTTGAGAAATGTTTGCAATTTGACAAGCCATGACACCCACATTTCAGATTGTTCTGAGATTGTTTCTGTAGTTAAAAATCGATAAGATAAGAATTCTGGAATCATTATTTTGTTGAAATATAATTAGATCTCAGAAAAATTAAGCTAATTGATTGCACCCAAATTGGCCATTTTAAAAGACAGGATTCATATAATATTCAGGAATTATAGTAGCTATAGTACCTAAAATCGGATTTTGACCAAACTTTTTTCTAACAATGAGTAAGACATGAAGAATCCAAAGAGATGGTCAAAATCCATCCGACGACCTCCCCCCACACCCCACAACCCATGCAAATCCCACTTCAACAAAGAGTATATGCTATCCATTCTCTATGTTTGACAAGTAGTATGGAGCCTGGAGTATTGTTTCTTCATCCTATGTAATGTATTCTCAGTGTATTTGGTGCTGTTTTTTCCCCTGTTCAGAGAAATTAGTCATTGATGCTGTTGGGTTTATGTCCCATTCTACTTCCTGATCTTACCAGGTTCTGAACACTAGATGGTGTTCCTGCTATTAGGTGATTCTTAGGTGACCCCCCAGTTGTTAAAGGGATAGTTCACGCAAAAATGACAAAATAACATATTGGTTTTCTTGGTCTATGGACCAGGTATGATAGCATCTCATGCTTTGGTTTTGTTTACTTGGCCACTGTTTCAAATGCTAACTTTTTAGCATTCTTGTCACAAATCCAATGCAAGTCAATGGTACCTATATTAGCATTTTCACGCTTCATGTCCAAATCATCCTATAGTATCTAAAAATGAACTCAGGGATGTTACTTGTACATTATGTGGATATGAAGCATGGAAATGCTAATATAGGTACCATTGACTTGCATTGGATTTGTGACAAAAATGCAAAAACGTTTATTTTATTGCTTCTTAGCAATTCTATTCAATACCTCTCCTTGATGTTTGAAGAAATTAGCTACACACAAATTTGAACAAGTGAATTGAAGCTTACACAAACAGGAGTTAAATTCTTTATTTAATAGTTGTACTGCATTTGTGCTCAATATAACAATTCTTTTGAAATATCCAAGGACAATACATATAAATGAATAGTGGTGTTACAATACCTTGACTCCAAAAAGGGTAGCTTGTCATTTTTATAACAGTCAGACAATGTTGACAAGACGGGCAGTAGGGGCAACTGAGCAGCACTTGAGTGAGTTATAATAATTCAAGGCACACAATGTTTCATCAGGAGTGCTACAGAGCGACACGATGAATAAAATGTTTTTTAAAATAAAGGCCCATCAACAAGCCCAGATGCTAAAGTGTCCTTTACACTAAAAAGTTTGCATTTGAAACAGTGGCCAGATAAAGAAAACCAAACCATGTGTTGTTGTCATACCTGGTCCATAGGCTGCTTACAGGGTAAAAAAAAACAATATGTAATTTTGTAATTTGGGTGAACTATCCCTTTAATAATGCGGGGGGAGAGAGATCTAAAAAAAAAGTAATCACTTCATAGCAGGAAGAGCACCATCTGTTTCTAACAACAGAAACAATTTCAGAACAATTTGAGATGATGGGTGTTGAAATCCTCTTTCTTGTGCTTTTTGAGGTGGAACGACCCCTTTGTTAAAAACATTTGAAGCTGTTTTCTATATCTGAACTGGTTATCAAGAGGGTGTATGGTAATTAACAGTGCTCAAAATTGGACATTGATGTTTTTTTATTGTGCATGCTTGTTATGCAAAGGGGATATTGATGAATCAGTGAAGAGTGCTGTGAGATGAATGTGCGTGCGTGCGTGCGTGCGTGCGTGTGTGTGTGTGTGTGTAAATCCATCCATCATGATAGACAGATGGAAGTGAAAGAGTCCAGTTTTAATTTCCTGCTTGGATACCCTCCTCTACACTCACAGGGACACTCTGCTCATGCTCTCAACAGTTTAGACACACACACACACACACACACACACACACACACACAGAAACAGTCACGCACACACACAAACACATACATACCCACAAAGGGAGAGAGAGTTACTCACACCTACACACAGACACTGTTGCACACTCACACTCACACACACACACACACACACACACACACACACACACACACACACACACACACACAGACAGGGTATTAATAACTGCAGGGTCTGACAGACGTGGGCGTCTCAGTAGGTGTTCTATTTAGATGAAAGATCTCACTACCAACATTGAACTGCTACTCTGACACGTGACAGGTGTTCATTATGATGTGCCACATTACCTCCTCAAACACTCTCTCTCTCTCTTTCTGTTTCTCTCTCTCTCTGTCTCTCTCTCATCAATATATCCCTCTGTATCTCTCTCTTTACCTATTTCTCGCTCTCTACCTGTCGCTCTCTCTACCTACCTACCTCTCTCTCTCTCTCTTTCTCTTTGTCTCTCTCTCTGTCTCTCGCTCACCAATATATCCCTCTGTATCTCTCTCTTTACCTATCTCTCGCTCTCTACCTGTCGCTCTCTCTACCTACCTCTCTCTCTCTCTCTCTTTCTCTTTGTCTCTCTCTGTCTCTCGCTCACCAATATATCCCTCTGTATCTCTCTCTTCACCTATCTCTCTCTCTCTACCTGTCGCTCTCTCTCTCTACCTATCTACCTATCTCTCTCTACCTACCTACCTACCTCTCTCTCTCTTTCTCTTTGTCTCTCTCTATCTCTCTCTCTCTCTACCTGTCGCTCTCTCTCTCTACCTATCTACCCATCTCTCTCTACCTACCTACCTACCTCTCTCTCTCTTTCTCTTTGTCTCTCTCTATCTCTCTCTCTCTCTACCTGTCGCTCTCTCTCTCTACCTACCTACCTCTCTCTCTCTCTTTCTCTTTGTCTCTCTGTCTCTCTCTCATCAATATATCCCTCTGTATCTCTCTCTTTACCTATCTCTCTCTCTCTACCTGTCGCTCTCTCTCTCTCTACCTACCTACCTATCTCTCTCTACCTACCTACCTCTCTCTCTCTTTCTCTTTGTCTCTCTGTCTCTCTCTCATCAATATATCCCTCTGTATCTCTCTCTTTACCTATCTCTCTCTCTCTACCTGTCGCTCTCTCTCTCTACCTACCTACCTATCTCTCTCTACCTACCTACCTACCTCTCTCTCTCTCTCTTTCTCTTTGTCTCTCTCTCTCTCTCTCTCTATTCATCAATATATCCCTCTGTATCTCTCTCTTTACCTATCTCTCTCTCTCTACTTGTCGCTCTCTCTCCCTACCTAGCTATCTCTCTCTACCTACCTATCTCTCTCTCTCTTTCTCATTGTCTCTCTCTCTGTCTCTCTCTATACATCAATATATCCCTCTGTATCTCTCTCTTTCTCTCTCCCTCTACCACTCTCCCCACCTCAATCTATCTTCCTCGCTCTCTACCCCTCTCTGTTTTTCCCATAAGGGATCATTCCCTCCAATCCGTTTGCAGCGGTGTTGCATCATCATGCCTGATTGGGTTTCTGAGGTCTTAGACTATGGCGGTATAGGAGGCAGGTTTTAGAAGCACAAGAAGATGGAAGTTAAAGCACACAGAGAGATGATACAGGCTGCATCCCAAATAGCACCCTTTTCCCTTCATAATGCATTACTTTTTTGCCAGGGTTCTACTCAAAAGAAGCACACTATTAAGAGAAAAGGGTGCCATTTGGGACGAACTATCAGATGATCCATGTGAGAGTTCAGCAGTACTGAAGGATTAGCTGATGCAAAGCAACAGAGAGATCAGTTCTTTGAAGTGTAAAGCATTAACCCGATGATTTCAGCCATTAACCTTTTACTGTAGTGGGCTAAATCAGGGTCACACAGAGTGTCTTAGTAGTCTTTAAAAAAACTACTTTGAATCAAAGGTATACACCTCACACACATGAATTAATGAAAGAAGACACCTGTACCATGTCAGATATAGAGTTGAAATGTATTACATTTTCAGTTTGCATCCCAATATTACACTTAATATACATCACAGAAGACTGAAATATAACAAAACCGTTTGACATATAAACAATGGATTTTCGGCGGGTTTTTGGAAATAAGTTTATTATTTTAAATATGAATAGCATTCCACCCATGAGGCCACTAGGGTGGATTTGGTCATTTGACTGCAGGAAAGGGGTTACCCTTAGATAGACTAATAAAGAGAACAACCCACTGAATTAACACTTAATTCTTCCCTTCTTTCTTCTCTGCAATCTATCCCCCCCTTTTTACCTTCCCTCTTCCCTCTGTTTTAGTGTTTCTTATTAACGAGGTTGACTTCCATAGAGCCTGAGCCAATAATACTGCAAGAGCAGGGTAGAGTTTAAACCCCAGAGAAGGGAGGAGAGGAACAGAGAGAATGGAAAAGAAAAGGTCAAGCTTTCATGGACTAATAGTATGTTTCTTTTAACTTTTCTTTGATCTCAACATTTAGGTTGTGTTGCATCAGTGGATATGTTTACATGCATACAACAATACGATTATTGTGAATACTCAGATTAATATAATAGTTTGATTAAAACAATTACATGCTCCTCTGTCAGAGTGTTCAGCACCATGGACAACTCCTCTGTCAGAGTGTTCAGCACCATGGACAGCTCCGCTGTCAGCGTGTTCAGCACCATGGACAGCTCCCATGTCAGAGTGTTCAGCACCATGGACAGCTCCTCTGTCCGAGTGTTCAGCACCATGGACAGCTCCTCTGTCCGAGTGTTCAGCACCATGGACAACTCCTCTGTCAGAGTGTTCAGTACCATGGACAACTCCTCTGTCAGAGTGTTCAGCACCATGCACAGCTCCTCTGTCAGAGTGTTCAGCGCCATGGACAACTCCAATGTCAGAGTGTTCAGCACCATGGACAGCTCCTCTCTCCGAGTGTTCAGCACCATGGACAGCTCCTCTGGCAGAGTGTTCAGCGCCATGGACAACTCCCCTGTCAGAGTGTTCAGCACCATGGACAGCTCCACGGTCAGAGTGTTCAGCACCATGGACAGCTCCTCTGTCCGAGTGTTCAGCGCCATGGACAACTCCAATGTCAGAGTGTTCAGCACCATGGACAGCTCCTCTCTCCGAGTGTTCAGCACCATGGACAGCTCCTCTGGCAGAGTGTTCAGCGCCATGGACAACTCCCCTGTCAGAGTGTTCAGCACCATGGACAGCTCCACGGTCAGAGTGTTCAGCACCATGGACAGCTCCTCTGTCCGAGTGTTCAGCGCAATGGACAACTCCTCTGTCAGAGTGTTCAGCGCAATGGACAACTCCTCTGTCAGAGTGTTCAGTACCATGGACAACTCTTCTGTCAGAGTGTTCAGCACCATGGACAGCTCCTCTGTCCGAGTATTCAGCACCATGGACAACTCCAATGTCAGAGTGTTCAGCACCATGGACAGCTCCTCTGTCCGAGTGTTCAGCACCATGGACAGCTCCTCTGGCAGAGTGTTCAGCGCCATGGACAACTCCTCTGTCATAGTGTTCAGCACCATGGACAGCTCCTCGGTCAGAGTGTTCAGCACCATGGACAACTTCTCTGTCAGAGTGTTCAGCACCATGGACAACTCCTCTGTCAGAGTGTTCAGCACCATGGACTACTCCTCTGTCAGAGTGTTCAGCACCATGGACAACTCCTCTGTCAGAGTGTTCAGCACCATGGACAACTCCTCTGTCAGTGTTCAGCACCATGGACAGCTCCTCTGTCAGCTGTTCTATAATAATCCTCCTTACATAGACATCTGAAATCAGGCTCCCTGATGGGACATTGATAAATGCATAAAATCGGCAATCAAAACATAAACGTTCCATAACAGCAACCATGTTATTTTTGGGAAGCCTATTAGATTCTGAGTTCGGACATACAGATGTAGGATCTTCATTTGAGCCAGTTTACTACAGCAGGAAAATTATCCTTTAGCAATAGGACATTTGAATTATTATATGGAATATAATTAATGGACATTGTTGTAGAGGATTATACATTTTTCATAAGGGGAAATTACAATTTTCAGAAGATTTTTTAAACCTCAAAGGCTGCGTTTAGACAGGCAGACTAATTATTGGTCTTTTGACCAATCAGGTCTTTTCACATCAGCTCTTTTTCAGAGCTCATCTGATTAGTCAAAAAACGAATTAGTGAAAAAAAGATCAGAATTGGGCTGCCTGTCTAAACGCAGCCAGATTCACTACAAGTTTTAAAGTTTGTATGTGAAAACTATTGCTAAGATGCATACTTTCAGTTTTCCGAAGTCATTTCACTCACTGAAAAGAGGGAGACTTGCACAGCTGGTGCTAGCACATGTGCAGATCAACGACATCGCTGGAGCTCTGATTGTGTTTACATGTCCTAATAATTCAAAAGATTTATCAGAAATTCAGGTGTTTTAATCAGCGTATGTTTACTTCAATTATGACCTTACACTCATTAAGATACTGTAAGCAGAGTTAGGTGTTTACATGACTAATGACATCAGGGTTTGCACAAGATGCTTGAGGTGCTTAAAGTACTTGAATTTGGCACTGTGAAATTCAAGTACTGGAATATATTGAAAATCACACATTTTCTCAAGTTAGTACTTGAAAGGTACTTGAATTAAAATGAGAGGAGAACAGAAAATGATCAAATATGTTAATATGAAACATTTTAGAAAAATGTATCGGTCTGGTGAATACATTTCCAGGCAGACTACCGAGTTTTATTTCCTCACGTGTTTCGCACTCTGGTTGCCAGGTGAGCTCGCTTGTTCCACCCACACTGGCACTCAGCCAGGCAGGCAAAGAACTGACTAATTAGGAGCCGCCAAACGTCACATCGATAACTAAAATGGCAGGCAAATGTAGATTCAGGCCTGCCTGTCAGGATATTGATGTTTTTAGCCAGACCCAACCAGGATGTAGTGGAGGGGAAATGTACGTAAACACTCTTTACGCATCATTTTATTTTGTTAATGATCATTTACCCACTTATTATTGTGTTCCCAGCGTTGATCAACGCTCAGAGGGCTTCTTGATCTGAGTTATAATCGTGCCTGCCCTCTGCGAACGAGTGGAATCATCAATGATTAATGTATGTTTGTTATGTTCACTTACTCCCTCAGAGTTGCCTTGTTAGCAGTGCATTCATTCACCAATCTGTCCAACGGGAAACTCAGCCCACGACATAGGCCTAGAGGTGAAACAAACGACCTCAGCCCAGACCTACAGTGGCAAGTGGCAGGGAGACTCCGCTGACAGTGGGGATTTTGTTTTTAGCCCTCGACTCCCGCCATGTCAACAGACATCCCCCAAACAAAAACCCCTTACTCTCAGAGAATGAGTGTACAAATGGTAAATAGTCACTGATACTTCAGTCAGATGAGGCTAGGTAGGTCAAGGGCTCTGTCTGTTAGCCAGGTAGCTAGCTGTAACTAACTGGTTAGAAGGATGAAGTTAGAAGCTAGTGTTGAACAGATCCTGACCTCAGCAGGAGCAGTTTACAAAAAGGAAGCTAGCTATAATCAAAAGAGGGGCTACTATAAGTAATCATTACAAAATGCCTTCTTTTTACAGAGAGTAGTGAGACAGATAGTGGAGAGTCAGGCTGCGATGAAGGAGGCAAAGGAGATACACAGAGAGAAGAAGCATTGAAGCAAACAGGGAGAGCGGTTAGTAATGCAGTCGGTTCCCCTAAAATTTAAATAGGGTCCCCTGAGAGAATCTTTAATCTTATAAAACACAGTAATAACTTGTTTCTCTTTAAATGGGCATAGAGTACAACATTTTAGAGTCAACTAAGTGCCTTTTACACTGTTAGGATTCACTGTCTTGTCATTATGTGTTGGGACAGCCTGTGGAACCAAAAATGTTTTGAAATATAAAGACAATTTAAATATATCATCATGTACACTGAACAAAAATATAAATGCAACATGCAACAATTTCAAAGATTTTACTTAATATGTCAACATCATCAGTACTGACGCACCACTCATATATGTACTAAATAAGTAGTGAAACACGTATTATTGAGTAGAACTTGTAAGGTAGTAATGAATAGTACTTTTTTTTCATGAGGTTGTGGCGATATACTGGCATCTTGTGACAACTAAAAAAATATGCATAATAGGAGCTATTACAAATTGATGGTCCTTGAAAATAAATATTAGCGCTTGAAAAAGTACTTCAAAGTCCTTGAATTTGACCATGTGTAGGAACTCTGGGACATACTCAACCTATTGCCATAAACAGATAGTGTGCATGTAAACATACTCAGTGTGTGCTGTAATACCCAGGCAATCACGTTGGCCCATCTCTTCTAGCAATAGCTGAGTGGAATAATGGAATATAATAGGATATTGGTCTAGGATCTGTAGAGTAAAAAGCCATGCATAGGAGCTGTCCTTCACACTGAACACGCTGACAGAGGAGCTGTCCTCGGTACTGAACACACTGACAGAGGAGCTGTCCTCGGTACTGAACACGCTGACAGAGGAGCTGTCCTCGGTACTGAACACGCTGACAGAGGAGCTGTCCTCGGTACTGAAACGCTGACAGAAGAGCTGGCCAATGGTACTGAACACACAGACAGAGAAGCTGTCCATGGTGCTGAACACATTAACAAATCAAGTCAAATCAAACTTTATTTGTCACATGCGCCGAATACAACAGGTGTATACCTTACCGAGAAATACTTACCCACAAGCCCCTAACCGACAATGCAGTTCAAGAAAGAGTTAATAAAATATTTACCAAATAAACTAAAGTAAAAAATAAGAAAAAGTAACACAATAAAATAACAATAACGAGGCTATATACAGGGGTACCGGTAACGAGTCAGTGTGCGGTGGTACAGGTTAGTCGAGGTAAATTGTACATGTAAGTAGGGGTAAAGTGACTATGCATAGATAATAAACAGTGAGTAGCAGTAGTGTAAAAACAAATGGGGGGGTGGGGGGGGTCAATGTAAATAGTCTGGGTGGCCATTTGATTAATTGTTCAGCAGTCGTATGGCTTGGGGGAAGAAGCTGTTAAGAAGCCTTTTGATCCTAGACTTGGCTCACCGGTACTGCTTGCAGTGCGGTAGCAGAAAGAACAGTCTATGACTTGGGTGACTGGAGTCTTTCAAAATGTTTTGGTCTTTCCCCTGACACGGCCTAGCATATGCAGTTGAAGTCGGAAGTTTACATACACTTAGTGTTGGAGTCATTAAAACTCGTTTTTCAACCACTCCACAAATTTCTTGTTAACAAACTATAGTTTTGGCAAGTCGGTTAGGACATCTACTTTGTGCGTGACACAAGTACTTTTTCCAACAATTGTTGACAGACAGATTATTTCACTTATAATTCACTGTATCACAATTCCAGTGGGTCAGAAGTTTACATACACTAAGTTGACTGTGCCTTTAAACAGCTTGGAAAATACAGAAAAATATGTCATGGCTTTAGAAGCTTCTGATAGGATAATTGACATAATTTGAGTCAATTGGAGATGTCCCTGTGGATGTATTTCAAGGCCTACCTTCAAACTCAGTGCCTCTTTGCTTGACATCATGGGAAAATCAGCAAAGACCTCAGAAAATTGTAGACCTCCACAAGTCTGGTTCATCCTTGGGAGCAATTTCCAAATGCCTGAAGGTACCATGTTCATCTGTACAAACAATAGTATGCAAGTATAAACACCATGGGACCACACGGCCGTCATACTTCTCAGGAAGGAGACGCATTCTGTCTCCTAGAGATGAACGTACTTTGGTGCGAAAAGTGCAAATCAATCCCAGAACAACAGTAAAGGACCTTGTGAAGATGCTGGAGGAAACAGGCACAAAAGTATCTTTATCCACAGTAAAACGAGTCCTATATCGACATAACCTGAAAAGCCGCTCAACAAGGAAAAAGCCGCGCCTCCACAACCACCATAAAAAAGCCAGACTACTGTTTGCAACTGTACATGGGGACAAAGATCGTACTTTTTGGAGAAACGTCCTCTGGTCTGATGAAACAAAACTGTATGGCCATATGAGGAGGAAAATTATGTGGATATATTGAAGCAACATCTCAAGACATCAGTCAGGTAGTTAAAGCTTGGTCACAAATGGGGTCTTCCAAATGGACAATGACCCCAAGCATACTTCCAAAGTTGTGGCAAAATGGCTTAAGTACAACAAAGTCAAGGTATTGGAGTGGCCATCACAAGCCCTGACCTCAATTCCATAGAAGATTTGTGGGCAGAACTGAAAAAGCGTGTGCGAGCAAGGAGGCCTACAAACCTGACTCAGTTACACCAGCTCTGTCAGGAGGAATGGGCCAAAATTCACTCAACTTATTGTGGGAAGCTTGTGGAAGGCTACCCAAAACTTTTGACCCAAGTTAAACATTTTAAAGGCAATGCTACCAAATACTAATTGAGTGTATGTAAACTTCTGACATACTGGGAATGTGATGAAAGAAATAGAAGCTTTCCTGTAGTCCACGATCAGCTCCTTTGTCTTGCTCACATTGCGGGAGAGGTTCTTGTCCTAGCACCAGATTGCCAGGTCTCTGACCTCCTCCCTAAAGACTGTCTCATCGTTGTTCGTAATCAGGCCTACCACTGTTGTGTCGTCAGCAAACTCAATAATGATGGTGTTGGAATCGTGTTTGGCCATGCAGTCGTGGGTGAACAGGGAGTACAGGAGGGGACTAAGCACGCACCCCTGAGGGGCCCCAGTGTTGGGGATCAGCGTGGCAGACGTGTTGTTGCCTACCCTTGCCACCGGGGGGCGGATCATCCAGAAGTCCAGGATCCAGTTACAGAGGGAGGTGTTTAGTCCCAGGGTCCTTAGCTTAGTGATGAGCTTTTGTGGGAACTATGGTGTTGAACTCTGAGCTGTAGTCAATGAACAGAATTCTCACATAGGTGATCCTTTTGTCCAGGTGGGAAAGGGCAGTGTGGAGTGCAATAGAGATTGCATCATCTGTGGATCTGTTGGGGCGGTATGCGAATTGGAGTGGGTCACTGTGGAGACGACGTTGTCGATGCACTTATTGATGTAGCTGATGACTGAGGTGGTATACTCCTCAATGCCATTGGATGAATCCCGGAATGTACTCCAGTCTGTGCTAGCAAAACAGTCCTGTAGCGTAGCATCTGCGTCATCTGACCACTTCTGTATTGAATGAGTCACTGGTATTTCCTGCTTTTTGTTTGTACGCAGGAATCAGGAGGATAGAATTCTGGTGCAGATTTGCCAAATGGAGTGCGAAGGCTTTGTGTGGAGTAAAGGTGGTCTAGAGTTTTTTTTCCTCTGGTTTTCCTCTGTGACATGCCAACGCACATGCTGGTAGAAATGAGGTAAAACGTATTTAAGTTTGCCTGCATTAAAGTCGCCGGCCACTAGGAGCGCCGCTTCTGGATGAGCATTTTCTTGTTTGCTTATGGCCTTATACAGCTGGTTGAGTGCGGTCTTAGTGCCAGCATCAGTTTGTGGTGGTAAGTAGACGGCTAGGAATAATAGAAATGAAAACGCTCTTGGTAGATAGTGTGTAGCTGTCTATGGTGCTGAACACACTGGCAAAGGAGCTGTCCATGTTACTGAACCTCACAGAGGAGACAGCAGATTTAAAATGTCACCAAAGGAGTGACAGAAGGTGCTATGGAAAGAAGCTCACTCTCCACATGGGCTAGTGTGTGTGTGTGTGTGTTTGTGTGTGTCTGCTGGTGCGTGTGTGTTTGTGTCTCACAGAGAGAAGGGTGGTATTTCAGGTGACATTAACTGGGTCATTGTTTATGATTACTGCAGGGCTGGCATACTCTCACCCTGCTCAGCAGATATCTGATGCTGTCTCCCTCTGGTAGCTACTGAGACACAACACCTCCCTCTCTCCCTCTCCCTCTCCCTCTCTCTCTATCTCTCTCTATCTCTCCCTCTCTCTCTCTCTCTCTCTCTCTCTCCCTCTCTCTCTCTCTATCTCTCTCTCTCTCTCTCTCTCTCTCACTGGCTCCCTGTTATCTTCCCCTTTGTCTTTATTACATTCTACCTTTCTCTTTCCCCAGTTTAGTCTTCTGTCTATCTATCTATCTATCTATCTATCTATCTATCTATCTATCTATCTATCTATCTATCTATCTATCTATCTATCTATCTATCTATCTATCTATCTATCATCTATCTATCTATCTATCTATCTATCTATCTATCTATCTATCTATCTATCTATCTATCTATCTATCATCTATCTATCTATCTATCTATCTATCTATCTATCTATCTATCTATCTATCTATCTATCTATCTATCTATCTATCTATCTATCTATCTATCTATCTATCTATCTATCTATCTATCTATCTATCTAT
>NC_042958.1:16055906-16058406 GCF_901001165.1 Salmo trutta | reverse complement strand
CTGTACTGGATGTCAACTCTAATGGATGTCAACTGTACTGGATGTCAACTGTACTGGATGTCAACTGTACTGAATGTCAACTGTAATGGATGTCAACTGTAATGGATGTCAACTGTACTGGATGTCAACTCTAATGGATGTCAACTGTACTGGATGTCAACTGTACTGGATGTCAACTCTAATGGATGTCAACTGTACTGGATGTCAACTGTACTGGATGTCAACTGTACTGAATGTCAACTGTAATGGATGTCAACTGTAATGGATGTCAAACTGTACTGAATGTCAACTGTACTGGATGTCAACTGTACTGGAGGTCAACTGTACTGGATGTCAACTGTACTGAATGTCAACTGTAATGGATGTCAAACTGTACTGAATGTCAACTGTACTGGATGTCAACTGTACTGAATGTCAACTGTACTGGATGTCAACTGTACTGGATGTCAACTGTACTGAATGTCAACTGTACTGGATGTCAACTGTACTGGATGTCAACTGTACTCAATGTCAACTGTACTGAATGTCAACTGTACTGGATGTCAACTGTACTGGATGTCAACTGTACTGAATGTCAACTGTACTGAATGTCAACTGTACTCAATGTCAACTGTACTGAATGTCAACTGTACTGGATGTCAACTGTACTCAATGTCAACTGTACTGAATGTCAACTGTACTGGATGTCAACTGTACTGAATGTCAACTGTACTGAATGTCAACTGTACTCAATGTCAACTGTACTGGATGTCAACTGTACTGGATGTCAACTGTACTCAATGTCAACTGTACTGAATGTCAACTGTACTGGATGTCAACTGTACTGAATGTCAACTGTACTGAATGTCAACTGTACTGAATGTCAACTGTAATGGATGTCAAACTGTACTGAATGTCAACTGTACTGGATGTCAACTGTACTGGATGTCAACTGTACTGAATGTCAACTGTAATGGATGTCAAACTGTACTGAATGTCAACTGTACTGGATGTCAACTGTACTGGATGTCAACTGTACTGCATGTCAACTGTACTGAATGTCAACTGTAATGGATGTCAAACTGTACTGAATGTCAACTGTACTGGATGTCAACTGTACTGAATGTCAACTGTACTGGATGTCAACTGTACTGGATGTCAACTGTACTGAATGTCAACTGTACTGAATGTCAACTGTACTGGATGTCAACTGTACTCAATGTCAACTGTACTGAATGTCAACTGTACTGGATGTCAACTGTACTGGATGTCAACTGTACTGAATGTCAACTGTACTGAATGTCAACTGTACTGGATGTCAACTGTACTCAATGTCAACTGTACTGAATGTCAACTGTACTGGATGTCAACTGTACTGAATGTCAACTGTACTGAATGTCAACTGTACTGGATGTCAACTGTACTCAATGTCAACTGTACTCAATGTCAACTGTACTGGATGTCAACTGTACTGAATGTCAACTGTACTGAATGTCAACTGTACTCAATGTCAACTGTACTGAATGTCAACTGTACTGGATGTCAACTGTACTCAATGTCAACTGTACTGAATGTCAACTGTACTGGATGTCAACTGTACTGAATGTCAACTGTACTCAATGTCAACTGTACTGGATGTCAACTGTACTGGATGTCAACTGTACTGGATGTCAACTGTACTGAATGTCAACTGTACTGGATGTCAACTGTACTGGATTTCAACTGTAATGGATGTCAACTGTACTGGATGTCAACTGTGCTGGATGTCAACTGTACTGGATTTCAACTGTAATGGATGTCAACTGTACTGGATGTCAACTGTACTGGATGTCAACTGTACTGGATGTCAACTGTACTGAATGTCAACTGTACTGAATGTCAACTGTACTGGATGTCAACTGTACTGGATGTCAAGAGAGTATCTTTTCAATCTCTGAGTATGTGTGTGTGTGTGTGTGTGTGTGTGTGTGTGTGTGTGTGTGTGTGTGTTTGGGTGTGCGTGTGCGTGTGTGCGTGTGTGTGTGTGTGTGCATTTAAGAGCGTAAATAAGTATGTATATAGTGTACTTTACATGATATATTGGATTGAACATTATTCAGGGGGGTAGAGAGATCAAGGTGACCCAGATACCAGATGGACTTTGATGCTGTTAAAGGACCTGAAGCTTAAGGAATGTATAGACAAACCATGCACACACGCATACACACGCATACACACGCATACACACGCATACACACGCATACACACACACATACACACACATACACACGCATACACACACACACACACACACGCATACACGCATACACACACACACACACACACACACACACACACACATACACACACACACGCATACACACACACACACACACACACACACACACGCATACACACACACCCACACACACACACACACACACTAGGGGCCGTATGTAATGTGGTGATCACGTTGAGCTCTGCAGGAGGAAATCATTTAGAGACTATTGGGGTGAAGAAGCTGTGGACAGATGTTGAACAA
>NC_042958.1:16033406-16053406 GCF_901001165.1 Salmo trutta | reverse complement strand
CCTCTCTCCTCTTCCTTTCATTAACCACTCTCATCCTCTCTCCTCTGCCTTTCATTAATCACTCTCATCCTCTCTCTCCTCTGCCTTTCATTAATCACTCTCATTCTCTCTCCTCTGCCTTTCATTAATCACTCTCATCCTCTCTCTCCTCTGCCTTTCATTAATCACTCTCATCCTCTCTCCTCTTCCTTTCATTAATCACTCTCATCCTCTCTCCTCTGCCTTTCATTAATCACTCTCATCCTCTCTCTCCTCTGCCTTTCATTAATCACTCTCATCCTCTCTCCTCTGCCTTTCATTAATCACTCTCATCCTCTCTCCTCTGCCTTTCATTAATCATTCTCTCTCTCCTCTGCCTTTCATTAATCATCCTCTCTCTCCTCTTCCTTTCATTCACTCTCATTCTCTCTCTACTCTGTTTTTCTCTCAACTTGCCCTGCTATTCCATGTCTTTCTTTCCCTTTCATTTTCCTACATCTCATGTCTGTCCCTCTTTCATCTCCATCTCTCCTCTCCTCTTCTCATTTTTTCTCTTCTCTTCTTCCCTTCTCCCCTTATCTTCTTCTCTTCTCTTCTCCTTTCCTCTTTTCCTCTCCTCTCCGCTTCTCCTCTTCTCTTCTCCTCTTCTCCTCTCCTTTTTTCTCTTCTCCCCTTCTTTTCTCTTCTCTTCTCTTCTATTCTCTTCCCTTCTCCTCTCCTCTTCTCTTCTTCTCTTCTCTTCTTCTCTTCTCTTCTCTCCTCTTCTCCTCTTCTCTTCTCTTCTTCTCTTCTCTTCTTCCTCTTCTCCTCTTCTCTTCTTCACTTCTCTTCTTCTCTTCTCTTCTCTCCTCTTCTCCTCTTCTCTTCTTCTCTTCTCTTCTCTTCTCTCCTCTTCTCCTCTTCTCTTCTCTTCTTCTCTTCTCTTCCCTTCTCCTCTCCTCTTCTCTTCTTCTTCTTCTCTTCTCTTCTCTCCTCTTCTCCTCTTCTCTTCTTCACTTCTCTTCTCCTCTTCTCCTCTCCTTTTTTCTCTTCTCTTCTCCCCTTCTCCTCTTCTCTTCTTCTCTTCTCTTCTCTTTTCCTCTTCTCTCCTCTTCTCCCCTTCTCCTCTCCTCTTCTCCCCTTCTCCTCTCCTCTTCTCCCCTTCTCCTCTCCTCTTCTCCCTTCCTCCTCTCCGCTTCTCTTCTCCTCTCCCCTTCTCCTTTTCTCCTCTCCTCTTCTCCTCTCCTCCTCTCCCTGTGTCCCTATAATCTCAGAGGGTATTATAATCTCTCTCTTTTATTGAGCACTTTCCCATCTGTTCCTTTAGTAGAGTCCATTTCAGCCTTGTTTAAAGAGCAGGGGAGAGGAGAGGAGGCAAGTGAACGAGGGATGACAAGGAAGGAAGGAAAGAAGGAGGAGACTGAGGGGACTGATTTGGGTTGTAACAGCTGATCATGTTGACCTTTGGTTTGGTAAGGGAGGGGGAGAGGGAGAGGAAGACAGGGAAGGGGGGGTGCAGTCTCCAGTTTGATGAATGTAAAGCTGACACCAGAACTGTAACAGGAGACAAGCCCTTTTACCAAATTGCCTGACACATCCAGAGAGAGAAAGTTCTTGACTCTTGGCTCGTACTGTGGAAAAGTTGAAAAACTGCCCAGTATTGCTGCACAATGAGACGCATCAGATGGCAGCTATCACACACATTTTGTTTGGTCATTTAGCAGACACTCTTATCCAGAGTGACTTACAGGAGCAGTTAGGGTTAAGTGCCTTGCTCAAGGGCACATCAGCAGATTTTCCACCTTTCGGTTATTGGCCCAACACTCTTACCCGCTAAGCTACCTGCCTGCCGCTCCACACACACGTGCACGCAAACGCACGCACACACACACGTTCACCTCATTAGTTCAGTCGCTGTGAGAGAAGCTGAAGGCAACCTGATCTTTAGAGAGAGAGAGAGAGAGAGAGAGAGAGAGAGAGAGAGAGAGAGAGAGAGAGAGAGAGAGAGAGAGAGAGAGAGAGAGAGGCAGAAAGACGTGTGTGAAATGTTGTACATTAGCAGTGCTGCCATGGCTAACTCTATGTGCAACCACCATTAGGTTTCTTTCATTCCTCTCTTTCTATTAATGAACGATGGAACAGAGAGAGAGAGGGGACTAGAGAACAAATAAAGAGAGAGTTAAAGGAGTGGTACAGAGAGGTAAAATAGCAGAGGGATCAAGCCAAATTTACCTCTTTTAATGTATTTTTACATCCATCTGTGTTGTTTCAGATTGAGCTACTAATTGGAATATAACTTTACTTTCTCTGTCACTTCTTTCACACTTGAAGGACTGTGCTCATTCAGATGAACCGAAGAACACTATGTGCTGTGGATTCTGGGTCCAGAAGTTCTCCTCCCTGTAGCAGCAACGCACACACACACATGGATCGGTAAAGAGTCGGTGTGTGTCGGTGTTAGAGGGACAGACACATCCATTCCTTCGTAACGTTGACAAGTTCCCCGCCTCATGCCGAGAAGAGCAAGAAGGTGTGTCTGCTTTCATCCAGACAGAGAGAAATGGAGGAACAGAGGATGACTCTGTGGATGGGTGGTGGGGTGTAGGAAGATGAGAAGGAATGGAAGCAGAACGGGAGAAGATGAGAGAGGAAGAGGTGGAGGTGGAGGAGGAGGAGAATGAGGAAGGAGGGTTATATCCAGCCAGTCACCCCTATAGTTTCTCCAGCCATGTTTACTACCTATGACTACATCTCTTATATCAGCACTGAGTCCTTCAGTCAGGTGTGTTTGGTCTCAGGAGTCCAATGAGTAGGACAGTCCAATAACCCAGCCATCCCAGGTCTGGCAATATGTCATTAACCATGTCCTCAATGGTTCCCCCGGCATTATCCCTCCGCTCAACATGTCTGTCAACACATTTCCTACACAATTCCCAGGGAGATCGTTCAAGATTGACGTCGAAATTAGATGTCTATCCATGTCCTGAAGACGTCGGGAAATGCCTTCAACAGTGAGCGCTATTACCATCTTGTAGGCTTGGGTTTTGCTAGGGCGTTGTGGCCGGGGTGGGGGCTGGGTTATCCCATGACTGGACACTGGTTTTAATCCTATCCCAAACGTTAACCCTTACCTCTACCATTCAGGAGTGCCTTGACTTCATGTTTAAACCCTATCCCAAACGTTAACCCTTACCTCTACCATTCAGGAGTGCCTTGACTTCATGTTTAAACCCTATCCCAAACGTTAACCCTTACCTCTACCATTCAGGAGTGCCTTGACTTCATGTTTAAACCCTATCCCAAACGTTAACCCTTACCTCTACCATTCAGGAGTGCCTAAACTTCATGTTTAAACCCTATCCCAAACGTTAACCCTTACCTCTACCATTCAGGAGTGCCTTGACTTCATGTTTAAACCCTATCCCAAACGTTAACCCTTACCTCTACCATTCAGAATTAGTGCCTAAACTTAACCCTTAACATTGGAATGATACAGAGCAGCAGGAGCAACAAAAGCACTTTAAAATGTGACGTTTGGAAAACGTGGATGAACGTCTTAATTCTGCAGTGAGACTGTGAGAGCTCGTTGACATTTCCTATTCCTCTTCCTCTCTCTCCCACCCTCTCTTCCCCCTCTCTGCATATTCATCTCCCTCCGTCCAAGTCCCTCCCATCTCTGACTCTTCCTCTATCCCTCTTTCTTCCACTCTCTGTCTGTGAACATCAGGGGGTTTGAATCATGACAGCCCTTTTGATCCCGTCTCAGAGGCTGTTGGAACCAGAGAGAAAAGAACCACAGAGAAAATAACATGAAGGAAGGGGACTAAAGGAGAGGAAAGTAACTTAGGTGTACCTTTCCCATTGGTCTTTGATAGCTTCACATGTCTGGTTTTGGCTGTGTAACTGAGTCTTGTATCCCTTTAGTGACTTCTCCCTCTCTGTCATCCCTCGCTCCCTGTCTCCCTCTTTCCTTCTAGCACTCATATTCCTCCTACCTGAGTCTGTCTCTCTCTTCCCCATTTTCTCTCTCTGCCACCCCCACCCCCCCATTTCCCTCTCCCCCCTCCTCCTATCTCTTTCTTTCCTGTCAAAGGCCTGTCAGAGGCAGATGCTAGTCTGTTCCCTCAAGGCAGCCAGCAGAAAACAGTTGACTTGACACTTTGCTGTCAGAGAGTTGTGGGAGTTGTGGGAAACTGCTGTTCTGACCCTATCTCTCTCTCTCTCTCTCTCTCTCTCTTTCTCACTCTCTCTCTCTTTCTCTCTCCCTCTCTCTCTCCCTCCCTCACACTCTCTCTCTCTCTCTCTCTTTCCCACTCTCTCTTTCCCTCTCCCTCTCCCTCTCTCTCTCCCTCTCCCTCTCCCTCTCCCTCTCCCTCTCCCTCTCTCTCTCTCTCCCTCTCTCTCTCTCTCCCTCTCTCTCTCTCTCTCTCTCTCTCTCTCTCCCTCTCCCTCTCTACCGAACCTGCTGTCTCAACTTCTGAATGCTCGGCTATGAATGGCCTCACAACCGCAGACCATGTGTAACCATGCCAGCCCAGGACCTCCACATCCGGCTTCTTGACCTGCGGGATCGTCTGAGACCAGCCACCCGGACAGCTGATGAAAATGTGGGTTTGCACAACCAAAGAATTTCTGCACAAACTGTCAGAAACCGTCTCAGGGAAGCTCATCTGCGTGCTCGTCGTCCTCATCAGGTTCTTGACCTGACTGCAGTTCGGCATTGTAACTGACTTCAGTGGGCAAATGCTCACCTTCGATGACCACTGGTACACGGGAGAAGTGTGGTTTTCACAGATGAATCCCAGTTTCAACTGTACTGGGTAGAATGCAGACAGCGTGTATGGCATCGTGTGGGCGAGCAGTTTGCTGATGTCAACATTGTGAACAAAGTGCCCCATGGTGGCGGTGGGGTTATGGTATGGGCAGGCAAGCACAATTGCATTTTATTGATGGTAATTTCAATTAACAGAGTTACCGTCATGAGATCCTGAGGCCCATTGTCGTAAATTAAAAAAGATATATATTAGGATCCTCATTAGCTAACGCCGTAACGGTAGCTAATCTTCCTGGGGTCCAACACCAATTAATAAGACATTACAAACAATTACAAATGAAGACTTTACAAACATTTAACAAGTAGACAATACAGACAATTAAAATACCTGACAGGAAACAGATTTACCATTCACCCCCCACCATCACCTCATGTTTCAGCATGATAATGCATGGCCCCATGTTGCAAGGATCTGTACACAATTCCTGGAAGCTGAAAATGTCTGAGTTCTTCCATGGCCTGCACTCACAAGACATGTCATCCATTGAGCATGTTTGGGATGCTCTGGATCAATGTGTATGACAGCGTGTTCCAGTTCCCGCCAATATCCAGCAACTTCGTGCAGCCATTGAAGAGGAGTGGGACAACAGTCCATAGGCCACAATCAACAACCTAATGAACTCAATGCGATAGAGATGTGTATGAGGCAAATGGTGGTCACACCAGATACTGACTGTTTTTTCTGACCCGTACCCCTATCTGATGCTGCGTTTTGCATCTTATGAGGCAAAATGCATCATACCGGCTGTATTTTTGTATTTTGAAAGTTATATATCTTGAAAACTTGATTGCTGACACGCAAAACGTTTTGGGACTATATCAACAATGGACTGATGAAACAAATACCAAAAGATAGTTTTGGGGTGGAATTGTCCTTTAATGGCCATATACCCTTATAATCTCCACCCGGCATAGCCAGAAGAAGCCTGGCCACCCCTCAGAACCTGGTTCCTCTCTAGGTTTCTTCCTAGGTTCCTGCCTTTCTATGGAGTTTTTCCTAGCCACTTTGCTTCTACTTTGGGGTTTTAGGTTGAGTTTCTTTATAAGCACTTTGTGATAACTGCTGATGTAAAAAAGGCTTTATAAATACATTTGATTGTGTGTGTGTGTGTGTGTGTGTGTGTGTGTATTTCTACTGTAAATAGACATCCCATTAGCCAACTGACAACCAGTTCTCTGTCTAGTCTTGTTGTGGTCCAGTATTTTTCTCTACATTGTGTGACAGAGGATATACTATGTCTGTACGCAACAAACATTTCTAAATGTTTTTCTTCACACTGGACTTACAGTGCGTATTTCCACTGGAGGATGTTGAATGAAGCCAGTCCATAAACTATTTAATACTCACATTTCCATACTACGTTCTCTTTTCATTCTCACATTATATATGCAGCAAAATAATCAAGGCTTAGTTTTATCAGGCACACACACCCGCACACATATGCATGAACACACACAGTGTGAACACACACATTGAAAAACACACACACACACATACACACATTCTCCAGCGCATCAGTAAATAAATACATTTGTGTGAAATTCCCCTGATATGGCTGGCCTCTCAGGCTGATGAGAAAAAATGCCTGAGTAATTTTGGAGAAATGATTTTTCACAGTGCAATGAAAATATCGATATATGGGATAAATTCCCATTTCCACGGTGTCTCCCTCCTCTCATAGGCTAGTGAGTGTGTTTGTTGACTAAAACCCATACGATATACCCTATGGTCTCCTGGTGTGTGTGTGTGTGTGTGTGTGTGTGTGTGTGTGTGTGTGTGTGTGTGTGTGTGTGTGTGTGTGTGTGTGTGTGTGTGTGTGTGTGTGTGTGTGCGTGTGTGTGCGTGTGTTTGAGTGTTCGTGTTTATGTGTGCACATGTTCAATATCATTTAATCCAATAATCCACAAACCAATATACAATTATTGGATTGACATAAATGTTTATTACGCTCCGATATACTCTAGGAAAAACACTAATCCACAAAGTTGGGAGAAATATAAGTGTTTATTTGTATAGCTATCTTGTTTCTATATTTTCCGTAATGAGAGCTGTGCATAATCTTCTGGTATTTCCCTGACCTTCAGTAGGCATGCAGAATATTGAAATACTGTTTGGGAGGCTTACCCCAGTCAGACTAGGTTTGTTTTTGAAAGTAGAGTCATCATAAAATTCCTTGAAAAGCATGTTATTGAAGCCACGGAAATTCAAGGCCGACCACAGTATTGCAGGCATTGTTAGCAGAAAACAGGATCCCCCATTACAATGAATGGAAAATGTTTTCATCTTTGTGGTCATTCTTCATGTAAATATATATCTACTTTTTAAGACAATCATTGTACCAATAATTGCTTCTAATACACCAGATGTATGTACTTGAACCGATTAAATCGCACAGAGAAGAAGTTATAAAAACTCAACCTGAGTAACTCAATGAGAGGGGGCAGCACTGAGCTAGCCTGCAACGTCACTTCCTGTAGTA
The DNA here is from genome assembly GCF_901001165.1 of Salmo trutta. Taxonomy (NCBI): domain Eukaryota; kingdom Metazoa; phylum Chordata; class Actinopteri; order Salmoniformes; family Salmonidae; genus Salmo; species Salmo trutta. The sequence continues at coordinate 16,046,134 of NC_042958.1, read as the reverse complement.
GCTCAAACTGCATGTTGTCTAATTCCATGAGACGCCAAGGATCCACCCCTTTTTTTTCAATGTTTGCCTAAAATGGCATACCAAAATCTAACTGCCTGTAGCTCAGGACCTGAAACAAGGATATGCATATTATTGATACCATTTGAAAGGAAACACTTTGAAGTTTGTGGAAATGTGAAATGAATGTAGGAGAGAATAACAAATTCGATCTGGTTTATACAAAATTATACAAAAAAAAACATAATCTTTGTGCCACCATCTTTGAAATGCAAGAGGAAGGCCATAATGTATTACTCCAGCCCAGGCACAATTTAGATTTCGGCCACAGTAGTCTATGTGCAAAGTTTTAGACTGATCCAATGAACCATTGCATTTCTGTTCAAAATGTATCAAGACTGCTCAAATGTGCCTAATTGGTTTATTAATACATTTTCAAGTTCATAACTGTGCACTCTCCTCAAACAATAGCATGGTGTTATTTCACTGTAATAGCTACTGTTAATTGGACAGTGCAGGTAGATTAACAAGAATTGAAGCATTCTGCCAATATCAGATATGTCTATGTCCTGGGAAATGTTCTTGTTTCTTACAACCTCATGCTAATCGCATTAGCCTACGTTAGCTCAACCGCCCCGCGGGGTACCCACCAATCCTGTAGAGGTTTTAATGGTGTCAGGTAATTGATGACTTTGTCCATTCATAAATACAGTCATTGGTTCACACACACACACACAGACACACACAGACACACACATAGCATTACTGTACACACGTGCAGATAAACACACACACACACACACACACACACACACACACACACACACACTTAGCATCTGTCAAGTGTTGAGATTCTGTTGCCTAAATACATCATGTACTGTAATAGAAACAGCATCACTAGTTAAAACTGCAAATCTACATACTGTTCTAGCTCACAAAATAAACTCTTCCAATTTATTTTGAAATATAGTTCCCTTTCTGAGTTGCTCTGCTTGTTAAAATAGATTGCAGCTTCAGAAAGGCGCGAGTCAATCAATCTTGTTGTATTTACTGAAGGCGGGAAAGAATATAGGAATTTGAAAGAATTTTAAATGGAATGGGTTCTTAGAGCAACTAGATATTGAGTTATCCTGCTGCCCACACACCTTGGATAAACACAGATTATAACCAACTGCTTTTTTAACATTTCATTACCTTGAATTAGAGCATGTACAGCAATTCTGGTGTAAACAATATTACAGCTAAAATACAAATATAACCTGCTCCATCAAAATGAATCTCTTCTTGTCATGACAACATTGTGTATTTCCCTGGTAATAACAACCTTAGGCCACCTCTATAATTTGATATAAAGGGCAGAAAACAAACTTCAAAGACTCAATATACCTCTGGAAGTTACACCCTCTCATAAATAAACTCACCCCGGAGGTTCCAATAACATCCCGGTTGTAATTTCAAAATACGTTGGCCTGGCCTGTCTTTCTCTTCTTAAATTCAATTGATTTACCTCTGCGGGGGAAACACTGAATGTGTATTTCACCCTGTGGGAACTGCACATTTCTTTTCATGCTAACTCAATCAGAGCGCAGCTTATCTAGATAGGGTTATAATTGTCAGTCTAGATAGTGCAACAATACTCGGTCTAGTCTAGTCTCTATCTATTTTTGGTTTCTTTTGTAGCGATAGATAAAGTGAATTGCAGCTTTGTCGTCTCTTAGAAGGCGAAGACATCTTCCCTATCCGTCTTTAGCATGGAGCCAAGGTGTCTGTTTTATCTCTAACATGTCATCTTTGAGACGGTCGTTGTGTCCTTTCACTCATTAGGAACCTTATTAAAGGGAACCCCTGGAGCGTAGAAGCTTTTGAACGTCACACAAACAGGAAATAAATATAGCTATCTGTCCTTCTCTAATCGCAGCAGAATGGGACGTGTCACCTTGAAGCCTGTCTATAATGCAGTTGAGTTAATCAGTTCTAATCAGATCTAACCAAATAAGGTGTAGGCCAGGGGTGACCAACACTCCCCCTGGAGAGACATTGGGGGTACAGCCTTTTGCTCAAACCTCATTGTAACACACCTGATTCAGCTAATCAAGGGCCTGGTGAGCAGCTAATTAGTAGAAACGTGGCATGCAGCGCTTTAGTATCCTTAGTTACGAGCTTAATGTCTTCAGATCTATATACTGTGTCTTCCGTATTGCTTAGTAACCTAACCTCATTACAGAGCTGTTGGTGGACACTGCAGAAACATTACTAAGGGTCCATACATATTCAAAATGGTAAAACTGTTTTATAACTAAAGATCTGTACCAAGTGTCAGTTATTCATCTATATTCTCTTAGGGAATCTGGACACGTCTGGTATGTTCCACCATTCTCACTCCGTTGTGGCGGTTCTAAACCTCTCACCAGGAGTGCTTTTCCAGTGACAGATGTTTTATGGTCGGAATGTGATCCACATACACACAGACGGATGAGGGAATGACATTCCAATCTAGCTGACGTTCCAGTTTTCAATGCAGACGACATGCTGGGGATTGTAATGAGACGTTTATCATTGGGCAGATTGGAGCACTGTCAATCAGACCTGAATACTGTATATATAGCGTAAACATGCAGCCGTAGTGGGGTGCCCTTTTATCTGGGATTGATTGAATTAAACCTCAGACATGCTCTCTAACATGCTCTCTAACATGCTCTCTAACATGCTCTCTAACATGCTCTCTAACATGCTCTCTAACATGCTCTCTAACATGCTCTCTAACATGCTCTCCATCCAGAGGCCCTGCACTGCGGCTTGAACCTGTGTAATCTCTCTGACAGATTACGTAAACATAATCTGACCAAATTATGCAAGATTTTAGTTGTGGGTTAACGTAGATGAGACCCTGTGCTCCTCTGAACTGTGTGTGATGTGTGCTGTTTAGGGCGATTGACAACGGAGCAGAAAACATTTCCGTTGTTCGCTGTAACAAAGGAACAATAAAGTTGTACTGTATTGTCTTATAGACTGGTACTGGGCAAAATGGAGAAAAAAAATCTAGATCAGGATAAATTGCCTGAATTGATGTGATAATGATAAATAGAATGATACGTGTATAACATGAATGTGCACCACATTTTATTATCCAGTAAACTACTGCTGCTAGTTTGATGGTTGTAGCCATCAATTATCCCATTAAGACATTAAGGAAGAACCCTACTACTTGAACCCTATTCATCTCTTAAAGGCCTTAACAATCCCCCATATTTCATTTTAAACACATTTCTTTAATATAAGCTAATGAACGCAAAAAATGCCTGCCATAAGTGATCGGTATGATCGGTGTGGATAATTATCATCCCAGCTCTAATATAGACTGGTACAGCACAGTAAGTACAGTTAGATCCAGTTGCTTGCAACGGTACACATTTCATATCATGCTGGGATCACGGAGCATTGATGGGACCCCAGGACACATGCATTATTAATGTCACCAACAGATAGTTCGGGAACTGAAGGAAATATGTACTGTGCATATAGTGACAGTGCATGTAGTGAAAGTACTTTTGCCAAGTAATCAGAGTGGCTGTAGTTTTAAGAGCAAGCTTGTAGAAGACAGAAATAATGGAGCTCAGAGCTACTCTAGGGAGATGGTAGACATGTCCCATCGCTACTTTGCTAGATTTTCTGGTAACACTGATCATGGCTCAATCATCCGTTTGAAATTTGGTTTGTAGGTGGCTTTAGGTGGGTTGTTTGCGTGTGTGTTGCACAGTATAGGCATGTAAGTTGTGTTTCTGCCAACGAGGCAGACTTTATGAATGGATTTCCTTGTGGCTATGTGATCATTTGGGACATGTTTCATGAAATATGATTGTACGCAAAATGATGCATGTGTACGGACATTACTAATGTACACAACAAGGCCAAAAGTATGTGGACACCTGCTTGTCGAACATCTCATTCCAAAATCATGGGTATTAATATGGAGTTGGTCCCCCCTTTGCTGCTATAACAGCCTCCACTCTTCTGGGAAGGCTTTCCACTAGATGTTGGAACGTTGCTGCAGGGACTTGCTTCCATTCAGCTACAAGAGCATTAGTGATGTCGGGCAATGATGTTGGGCGATTAGGCCTGGCTCGCAGTCGCCGTTCCAATTCATCCCAAAGGTGTTCAATGGGGTTGAGGTGCAGGCCAGTCAAGTTCGTCCACACCGATCTCGACAAACCGTTTCTGTATGGATCTCGCTTTGTACATGGGGGCTGCTCCTGGGGCCATTGTCATGCTGAAACAGGAAAAAACCTTCCCCAAACTGTTGCCACAAAATTGGAAGCACAGAATCGTCTAGAATGTCACTGTATGCTGTAGCGTTAAGATTTCCTTTCACTGGAACACAGGGGCCTAGCCCGAAATATGAAAAATAGCCCCAGACCAATATTTCTCCTCCACCAAACGTTACAGTTGGCTCTATGCATTCGGGTAGGTAGCTTTCTCCTGGCATTCGCCAAACCCAGATTTGTCCATCGGACTGCCAGATGGTGAAGCGTGATTCATCACTCCAGAGAACGCGTTTCCACTGCTCCAGAGTCCAATGGTGGCGCATGGTGATCTTAGGCTTGTGTGCGGCTGCTCAGCCATGGAAACCCATTTCATGAAGCTCCCACCTAACATTTCTTGTGCTGGCGTTTCCACTTTACAATAACACCACTTACAGTTGACAGGAGCAGCTCTGACAGGAGCAGCTCTAACAGGGCAGAAATTTGACCAACTGACTTGTGGGAAAGATGGCATCCTATGACGGTGCCACGTTGTAAGTCAGTGAGCTCTTCAGTAAGGTCATTCTACTGCCAATGCTTGTCTATGGAGATTGCATGGCTGTGTGCTCGATTTAATACACCTGTCAGCAACGGATGTGGCTGAAATTGCCGAATCCCCTTTTTGTATATATAGTGTATATGACTTTAGTTCTATGAGCACTACTCATGATATGTCATTCATTTGAGGTCCTGAACCAATAGAGTTCACATAATACCAGATATATTTTATTTATTCGATGCTGTGTGCTTGATATCCTCCCTCTACAGGTGTACTTAACACCTGTAACTCTATTGCACTCTGTGAAATGTGTTGTTCAGAACATTCTGTAACACCACTAATGTAATGTCAATGTCTGGATCTCATGACTAGCCTGTGTTCCTGAGCAGTAGTCTGTAACAGCAGTCTGTGTCTCTGAGCAGGAGTGGGTCTTCTGTTGCAGTACAAACTCTCCATCCTCAGAACTCAGTGTTCACTGGTGACGTGAGACACGTGGGATTTGACCCAGCCCAGGTGTCTATTAGAGCAGTGGGATACCAGGTGCATTCCATTCATCTCCCTCTCGCTCTCTTTCTCTCTCTCTCTCTCTCTCTCCCTCTCTCTCTCTCTCTCTCTCTCTCTGTCTCTCTCTCTCTCTCTCTCTCTCTCTCTCTCTCTCTCTGTCTGTCTCTCTCTGTCTCTCTGTCTCTCTGTCTCTGTCACTCTCTATCTCTCTCACTCTTCTCTCTCGCTTTCTTTTTGGAGGAGACTCCATCTGCAGTACTGCGCCCCTGTGGTGCCATCAATCACGCACAGACATGTCTGCAAACCACACATGCACACACACGTACGTGCACTCACACGCAAGCAAACACACGCAAGTATACACGCACATCAGATAACAATGGGGAATTCATTATTTCCAAATATGTTGACCTGATTTCAATTTAAACCCTCCTCACCAGATCTCCTCCACCTCTAGGGATGTCTAGCCAATTACATTGAGCAAAGCAGAGCAGCATATAAACCTGGTTATGGTAATAAGGTCAAGGAATAAGCAATAAGCACCAGGTAGACTAGCCAAAAGAGCCCAACTAGATTATAGATTATCCCAAAATGATGAATGACAAATCAAGAATATTGAAATACTGCTAGTTTTTAATTAAACTGCCCTTTTCTGCAGCATGCTAAGCTATTTAATGCTATGAAAATGTGAGAAAAGCACCAGGAATGGACGGCTATCCCACAGAATTCTATTTAACATTTTGGGACAAATCTGAAATAATACATTTGATACAAATATTATATAAATGTCCTGAAGCAAAAATATACACAAATAATACATTATCTATGAAATTGCTTTAGAAAGGGGCACAAGACAGGGATGTCCTCTTTCCCCCCTCCTGTTTGCACTGGTAATTGAACCGCTGGCATAAAGAATTAGACAGGACCCAAATGTAACAGGTATCAGTTTTGGTAAACATGAATATAAACAAAACTTATTTGCAGATGATCTTCTGATATACCTGACCAATATTGAAAACTCAATGACCCTTGCTAAAATCTCATGATATAACATTTACATGGGAAAATGCTTAAGTGACAACAAACAACTAGTATATAAAGACAACTTTGTCACATTACTCAACAATATGAAAGCATATCTAATTAAATTGAATAATCTTCCCATAAATCTTACTGGTTGAATAAACCTCTTCAGAATGGCATGGCTTCCAAAGTTTTTATATTTATTCTCGGTAGTACCAATTACTCCACCAAAGACATTCTTTAAAAAAGTATACTCAACCATAACAGACTTTATATGGGCAAATAGAACTCCTAGAATAAAAAGGAAAGTTTTACATCTTCCTAAATCTGAGGGTGGTTTCAACCTTTCAGACATGGAATTGTATCAACTCACCTCCCAGCGCGTTTACTTGCGACATATTGTTAAATGCACAAAAGAGGAACAAAGGGTACTTTTAATCCATCTATCTGCATATTTCAAGACATGGCATATGAGGGTGTGGTGAAATACCCAATAGGGTGACCATACTTTTCTTGTCAATTATTATTTTTTTAATTATACTTAAAACTGGAAATCAAATGATCCTCCATCACTACGGCAGTGGATGAATCAAATGTACTGTTATTTAAATATTGAAAATGTCTGGGTTATGGAGAAAATAGAAATGTGCAATTTGACACCATATGGCATAGAGTGCTACTACAAGCACTGGAAAGTTCCAGGGGATGAAGGATGAGGGGAGTGAGGTTGTGGTTGTGAGACATACACTACACCAAAAGTATGTTGACGCCTGCTCATTGAACATCTCATTTCCAAATCATGGGCATTAATATGGAGTTGGTCCCCCCTTTGCTGCTATAACAGCCTCCACTCTTCTGGGAAGGCTTTCCACTAGATGTTGGAACGTTGCTGCAGGGACTTGCTTCCATTCAACCACGAGCATTAGTGAGGTCAGGCACTGATGTTGGGTGATTAGGCCTGGCACGCAGTCGGCGTTCCAATTCATCCCAAAGGTGTTCGATGGGGTTGAGGTCAGGGCTCTGTGCAAGCTAGTCAAGTTCTTCCACACCGATCTTGACAAAAATGTCTCTATGGACCTTGTTTTGTGCAGCAGGGCATTGTTATGCTGAAACAGGACAGGGCCTTTCCCAAACTATTGCCACAAAGTTGGAAGCACAGAATCGTGTAGAATGTATGCTGTAGCGTTAAGATTTCCCTTCACTTGAATTAAGGGGCCTGGTCCGAACCATGAAAAACAGCCCCAGACCATTATTCCTCCTCCATCAAACTTTACAGTTGGCACTATGCATTCGGGCAGGTAGCGTTCTCCTTGCATCCGCCAAACCCAGATTCTTCCGTCGGTAGGCCAGAAGGTGAACCATGATTTATCACTCCAGAGAATACATTTCTACTGCTCCAGAGTCCAAAGGCAGTGAGCTTTACACCACTCCAGACGACGCTTGGCATTACGCATGTTGATCTTAGTCTTGTATGCGGCTGCTCGGCCATGGAAACCCATTAAATGAAGCTCCCGACGAACAGTTCTTGTGCTGACGTTGCTTCGAGAGGCAGTTTGGACCTCGGAAGTGAGTGTTGCAACCGAGGACAGATGATTTTAACGCGCTTCAGCACTCTGCGGTCCCATTCTGTGAGCTTGTGTGGCCTACCATGTCGCGGCTGAGCTGTTGTTGCCGCTTTTCCACTTCACAATAACAGCACTTACAGTTGACCGGGACAGCTCTAGCAGGGCAGAAATTTGACCAACTGACTTGTTGGAAAGGTGGCATCCTGTGGCGGTGCCACGTTGAAATTAACTGAGCTTTTAAGTACGAGCCATTCTACTGCCAATGTTTGTCTATGGAGATTGCGTGGCTGTGTGCTCAATTTTATACACCTGTCAGCAACGGGTGTGGCTGAAATAGCAAAATCCACTAATTTGAAGGGGTGTCCACATACTTTTGTATATGTAGTGAAGGTGTTGTGTATGGCTGTGGTGGGAACATATGGGTCTGTTATTGATGTTTGTTGAAATTTGTGTGTGTCTCTTGATTTATTTTGTTTATGTATGGTTTTATTGTTTCCGGAAGTGTTGTCGAATCCAGTGGGTTGCTTTAGCATTAGCTAGCCTAGCACGCTGAAGAAAAGGGCAGTTTGATTAAAAACAAGCAGTATTTCAATATTCTTGATTCATCATTCATCAGTTTGGGATAATTAGTCTTCCCTGTGGCTCAGTTGGTAGAGCATGGGGTTTGCAACACCAGCATGTTGTGTGCAATGCCAGGGTTGTGGGTTTGATTCCCACGGGGGGCCAGTACAAAAAAAATAAATGTATGCGTTCACTAGTGTAAGTTGCTCTGGATAAGAGCGTCTGCTAAATGACTAAAATGTAATTACATCTCCCATTGCTAGTTGAGGTACTTTTTCCAAGCCATATTTCATGTGACTCCGCGTTGTCCACTTTCTGGCATAGCACCGTTACGACTAGAGAGAGAGGTAATGAACAGGTTATTTTGGCTACAGGTAGACATTTCCCTTAGGCACAGGTTAAATCCCAGTAATCCTGACCTTAACCAAAATCAAGGAAAATGCTGAACAGACTTTAGATGAGCGCTTATTGGGATTTATAATCCTAATCTGACCTATTAGTAGTAAAAGCCTGGCACGTTTGGACTGCCCAGGACTCTGGGCTCAGAGCAGGGATGAGGTTTGAGTAAGGCCCAGGACTCTGGGCTCAGAGCAGGGATGAGGTTTGAGTAAGGCCCAGGACTCTGGGCTCAGAGCAGGGATGAGGTTTGAGTAAGGCCCAGGACTCTGGGCTCAGAGCAGGGATGAGGTTTGAGTAAGGCCCAGGACTCTGGGCTCAGAGCAGGGATGAGGTTTGAGTAAGGCCCAGGACTCTGGGCTCAGAGCAGGGATGAGGTTTGAGTAAGGCCCAGGACTCTGGGCTCAGAGCAGGGAAGAGGTTTGAGTAAGGCCCAGGACTCTGGGCTCAGAGCAGGTATGAGGTTTGAGTAAGGCCCAGGACTCTGGGCTCAGAGCAGGGATGAGGTTTGAGTAAGGCCCAGGACTCTGGGCTCAGAGCAGGGATGAGGTTTGAGTAAGGCCCATGACTCTGGGCTCAGAGCAGGGAAGAGGTTTGAGTAAGGCCCAGGACTCTGGGCTCAGAGCAGGGTAGAGGTTTGAGTAAGGCCCAGGACTCTGGGCTCAGAGCAGGGTAGAGGTTTGAGTAAGGCCCAGGACTCTGGGCTCAGAGCAGGGAAGAGGTTTGAGTAAGGCCCAGGACTCGGGACTCAGAGCAGGGTAGAGGTTTGAGTAAGGCCCAGGACTCGGGACTCAGAGCAGGGATGAGGTTTGAGTAAGGCCCAGGACTCTGGGCTCAGAGCAGGGTAGAGGTTTGAGTAAGGCCCAGGACTCTGGGCTCAGAGCAGGGTAGAGTATTGAGTAAGGCCCAGGACTCGGGACTCAGAGCAGGGTAGAGGTTTGAGTAAGGCCCAGGACTCGGGACTCAGAGCAGGGATGAGGTTTGAGTAAGGCCCAGGACTCTGGGCTCAGAGCAGGGTAGAGGTTTGAGTAAGGCCCAGGACTCTGGGCTCAGAGCAGGGTAGAGGTTTGAGTAAGGCCCAGGACTCTGGGCTCAGAGCAGGGAAGAGGTTTGAGTAAGGCCCAGGACTCTGGGCTCAGAGCAGGGAAGAGGTTTGAGTAAGGCCCAGGACTCTGGGCTCAGAGCAGGGATGAGGTTTGAGTAAGGCCCAGGACTCTGGGCTCAGAGCAGGGTGGAGGTTTGAGTAAGGCCCAGGACTCTGGGCTCAGAGCAGGGTAGAGGTTTGAGTAAGACCCAGGACTCGGGACTCAGAGCAGGGATGAGGTTTGAGTAAGGCCCAGGACTCTGGGCTCAGAGCAGGGATGAGGTTTGAGTAAGGCCATGAGATACAGCAGAGCATGTTCCCTTTAACAGTCTGTGTCCTCTCTCATCAATCTATCATCCACACACACACACACACACATACTCCTTCGCTCTCCCGTCCCCATCTTAGGGTAATTATTGCCAGAGGCAGGTTGGCGTGGAGATGGATTGCCTCTGACGTCTGGTGAAAGTGAAAGAGAGGAGAGAGAATGCACCGCTGAGAAAGAGAGAGGAGAGAGGAGAGATTAAGAGGTAACACAGGGAGCGAGATGAGCGGTGGGAAATGGAAAAAGATAGACGGGGAAAGACAGAGGCCAGCTTGCTTTCTGCCTAATGTTTTAGTAACCATTAGTAAACACACACACACTCACTCACCTTATCAGCAAATCCAGCTATTCTCTTATTCTCAAAGTGGCTTTTTTGGGGGGGGTATTCTCTCTCTCTCTCTCTCTCTCACACACACACACACACACACACCGTTGTCCCCTTCTCTGCTGTTATTAACCTGTGGGGGCCTCTACTCCGCTGGGATGGAGAACACTGATCTCACTGTGTGGCTTCTGAGATGAAGGTAGCAAATAGACTTCACCCCTTAATTACTGCTGGACCTGCCCGTTGTGTGTGTGTGTGTTTCACCCCTTAATTACTGCTGGACCTGCCCGTTGTGTGTGTGTGTGTTTCACCCTTTAATTACTGCTGGACCTGCCCGTTGTGTGTGTGTGTGTTTCACCCCTTAATTACTGCTGGACCTGCCCGTTGTGTGTGTGTTTCACCCCTTAATTACTGCTGGACCTGCCCGTTGTGTGTGTGTGTGTGTTTCACTCCTTAATTACTGCTGGACCTGCCCGTTGTGTGTGTGTGTGTTTCACTCCTTAATTACTGCTGGACCTGCCCGTTGTGTGTGTGTGTGTGTTTCACTCCTTAATTACTGCTGGACCTGCCCGTTGTGTGTGTGTGTGTTTCATCCCTTAATTACTGCTGGACCTGCCCGTTGTGTGTGTGTGTGTGTTTCACTCCTTAATTACTGCTGGACCTGCCCGTTGTGTGTGTGTGTGTGTGTTTCACTCCTTAATTACTGCTGGACCTGCCCGTTGTGTGTGTGTGTGTGTGTTTCACCCCTTAATTACGGCTGGACCTGCCCGTTGTGTGTGTGTGTGTTTCACCCCTTAACCACTGCTGGACCTGCCCGTTGTGTGTGTGTGTGTTTCACCCCTTAATTACTGCTGGACCTGCCCGTTGTGTGTGTGTGTGTGTGTGTTTCACTCCTTAATTACTGCTGGACTTGCCCGTTGTGTGTGTGTGTGTTTCACCCCTTAATTACTGCTGGACTTGCCCGTTGTGTGTGTGTGTGTTTCACCCCTTAATTACTGCTGGACCTGCCCGTTGTGTGTGTGTGTGTTTCACTCCTTAATTACTGCAGGACCTGCCTGTTGTGTGTGTGTGTGTTTCACTCCTTAATTACTGCTGGACCTGCCCGTTGTGTGTGTGTGTGTTTCACCCCTTAACCACTGCTGGACCTGCCCGTTGTGTGTGTGTGTGTGTGTGTGTTTCACCCCTTAATTACGGCTGGACCTGCCTGTTGTGTGTGTGTGTTTCACTCCTTAATTACTGCTGGACTTGCCCGTTGTGTGTGTGTGTGTTTCACCCCTTAATTACTGCTGGACCTGCCCGTTGTGTGTGTGTGTGTTTCACCCCTTAATTACGGCTGGACCTGCCCGTTGTGTGTGTGTGTGTTTCACCCCTTAACCACTGCTGGACCTGCCCGTTGTGTGTATGTGTGTTTCACCCCTTAATTACTGCTGGAACTGCCCGTTGTGTGTGTGTGTGTGTGTTTCACCCCTTAATTACGGCTGGACCTGCCCGTTGTGTGTGTGTGTGTTTCACTCCTTAATTACTGCTAGACCTGCCCGTTGTGTGTGTGTGTTTCACCCCTTAATTACTGCTGGACCTGCCCGTTGTGTGTGTGTGTTTCACCCCTTAATTACTGCTGGACCTGCCCGTTGTGTGTGTGTGTGTTTCACCCCTTAATTACGGCTGGACCTGCCCGTTGTGTGTGTGTGTGTTTCACCCCTTAACCACTGCTGGACCTGCCCGTTGTGTGTATGTGTGTTTCACCCCTTAATTACTGCTGGAACTGCCCGTTGTGTGTGTGTGTGTGTGTTTCACCCCTTAATTACGGCTGGACCTGCCCGTTGTGTGTGTGTGTGTTTCACTCCTTAATTACTGCTAGACCTGCCCGTTGTGTGTGTGTGTTTCACCCCTTAATTACTGCTGGACCTGCCCGTTGTGTGTGTGTGTTTCACTCCTTAATTACTGCTGGACCTGCCCGTTGTGTGTGTGTGTGTGTTAATCACTGCTGGACCTGCCCGTTGTGTGTGTGTGTGTTTCACTCCTTAATTACTGCTGGACCTGCCCGTTGTGTGTGTGTGTGTTTCACCCCTTAATTACTCCTGGACCTGCCCGTTGTGTGTGTGTGTGTTTCACCCTTTAATTACTGCTGGACCTGCCCGTTGTGTGTGTGTG
>NC_042958.1:16015906-16023406 GCF_901001165.1 Salmo trutta | reverse complement strand
GACCACTACTATATAGTTCCATGTTAGATGTATTTTGGGGGATAAAGCCGAGCATGGTTGTAATCTGTAGGTCAGTGCTCCGGTACTGTTAGGTTATCTGGGTTATCAGTAATATCATGGGGGCTTGGACTTTTCCTCTGATGTGTGCTGGTTTCTGACCTCCTTTTGCTCACTTATTTCTCTCTCTCTCTCTCTCACTCTTTTTCTCTCTCTCTCTCTCTCTCTCTCTCTCTCTGTCCCTCTCTTTCTCACTTTCTTTCTTTCTCTTTGTCTCTTTTTGTCTCTTTCTGTCTCTCTCTCTCTCTTTCTTTCTCTCTTTTTTCCTCCCCTCTCTCTTTTTTCTCTCTCTCTTTCTTTCTCGCTCTCTCTCGTGCTCTCTTTTTTTCTCTCTCGCTCTTTCGCTGTCTCTCACTCTCAGGGATTGTCTCTGACCTTTTTTTATCTCTCTCTCCCTCCCCCTATTGCTCTCTCTGTCCTGCTTCCTATCTCTCTCTCTCCTGCTCCCTATCTCCCTGAACATCTGTGTATATGACAGGTGGGAGAGGAGTGACAGTCCCTCGACACGCACCGCCTCACCTCTCTCCCTCTCCCTCTCCCCTCACATCTCTCCCTCTCCCCTCTCTCACTTCTCCTCTGCCTTTCAACCTTCACTCACCTCATCCCTTTCTCGCTTTACTCTCTTCTGTGTGCTCTCTCCTCTCTCTCACTTCGTCCCTCTCTCCATCTATTCTCTCCTCCCTCTCTCACTTCATCCCTCACTCTATCTATTCTCTCCTCTCTCTCACCTCATTGCCCTCTCCATCTATTCTCTCCTCTCTCTCACCTCTCCTGTGCCTTTCACCCTCTCACCTCTCTCACTCTCCTCTGTCCTCTATTCAATTTCAATTTAAGGGCTTTATTGGCATGGGAAACATATGTTTACATTGCCAAAGCAAGTGAAATAATAATAAATCATATAATTAACAAAGTGAAATAAAGAATAAAAAATGTACTGTAAACATTACACTTACAAACGTTCCGATATAATAAAGACATTACAAATGTCATATTATGTATATATACAGTGTTGTAACAATGTGCAAATAGTTAAAGTACAAAAGAGAAAATGAATAAACATAAATATATGTTGCATTTACAGTGGTGTTTGTTCTTCACTGGTTGCCTTCACTGGTTGCCAACAGGTCACAAATCTTGCTGCTGTGATGGCACACTGTGTTATTTCACCCAGTAGATATGAGAGTTTATCAAAATTGGAATTGTTTTCGAATTATTTGCGGGTCTGTGTAATCTGATGGAAATATGTGTCTCCAATATGGTCATACATTTGGCAGGAGGTTAGGAAGTACAGCTCAGTTTCCATCTCATTTTGTGGGCAGTGTGCTTGTCTTCTCTTGAGAGCCAGGTTTGCCTTCGGCGGCCTTTCTCAATAGCAAGGCTATGCTCACTGAGTCTGTACATAGTCAACGATTTCCTTAAGTTTGGGTCAGTCACAGTGGTCAGGTATTCTGCAACTGTGTACTCTTTGTTTAGGAACAACTAGATTTCTAGTTTGCTCAGATTTTTTTGTAAATTCCTTCCAATGTGTCAAGTAAATATATTTTTGTTTTCTAATGATTTGGGCTGTTTATCCTACATCCTTCATCCTCTCTCTCTCTGTCCTCTCTGCCTTTCACCCTCTCTGATCTCTACTCTGCTCTCACCTCATCTCCCTCTCCTCTGCTCTCACCTCATCTCCCTCTCCTCTCCTCTCCTCTCACCTCATCTCCCTCTCCTCTCACCTCACCTCTCTCTCCTCTCTTGAATCTCTCACTCCTATTCTGCTCTCCCTTCTATTTTCTGTGTGTGTTGGAGAGGAATCTAGGGACCATTCCTTTTAATAACTGACAGTTTTGAATCCAACTGCCACAGTAGAACTCCTATTTCTCTGCCGCCCGCCCGCCTCCCTGTCTAGAGGTTGTGTTCCTCTTGTGTTTCTGCATCATTTCACTTTGACTTATAAGAGCTCCGTGAGAGAGACTGTATATAAAAATGTATTCTAGCTAGGGACCTCAACACAGGTAGGGAGGGAGAGGGGTGTAGTGATGGCTAGAGTGAAGAGAGAAAGGTATTCTGTTTCAATCACATATCTTCCAGTCTAGAGCAAGGGTTATGCCCACCTAGATGTAAGATATACAGCACCTTGAGAAAGTATTCACACCCCTTCACTTTTTCCAAATTTTGGTGTTACAGCCTGAATTAAAAATTGATTAAAGCGATATTTTTTTTGGTCACTGGCTTACACACAATATCCCATGTTTTTATACATTTTTACAAATGAATAACAAAGGAAAAACTGAAATGCCTCGAGTCAATAAGTATTCAACCCCTTTGTTAGTGCAGCCTAAATATGTTTAGGATAAAAAATGTGCTTAACAAGTCACATAATAAGTTGAATGGACTCACTCTTTGTGCAATAATAGTGTTTAACATGATTTTTGAATGACTACCTCACCTCTGTACCCCACACATACAAGTATCTGTAAGGTCCCTCAGTCGAGCAGTGAATTTCAAGCACAGATTCAACTACAAAGACCATGGAGGTTTTCCAATGCCTTGCAAAGAGGGGCACCTATTGGTAGATGGGGAAAACAGACATTGCATATCCCTTTGAGCCTGGTGACGTTATTAATTACACTTTGGATGTTGTATCAATAAACCCAGTCACTACAAAGATACAGGAGTCCTTCCTAACTCAGATGCCGGAGAGGAAAGAAATCACTCAGGGATTTCACCGTGAAGCCAATGGTGACTTTTAAACAGTTAAAGAGTTTAATGGCTGTGATAGGAGAAAACGAAGGATGGATAAAAAACATTGTAGTTACTCCACAATACTAAGCTAATTGACAGAGTGAAAAGAAGGATGCCTGTACAGGATAAAAATATTCCAAACATGGATCCTATTTGCAACAAGGCACTAAAGTAATACTGCAATAAAATTGGCAAAGCGATCAACTTTTTGCCCTGAATACGAAGTGTTATGTTTGAGGTAAATCTAATACAAAACATTACTGAGTACCACTCTACATATTTTCAAGTATTTTTCAGGATAAAAAATAAACTAAATGGAACTAAGCACAGGCAAAATCCTAGAGGAAAACCTGATTCAGTCTGCTTTCCAACAGACACTGGGAGATTAATTCACCCTTCAGCAGGACAATAACCTGAAACACAATACCAAATCTACACTGGAGTTGCTTACAGTGAATGTTTCTTAGTAGCTGAGTTACAGTTTTCACTTAAATCTGCTTGAAAACCTATGGCAAGACTTGAAAATGGTTGTCTAGCAATGATCAACAACCAATTTGACCGAGCTTGAAGAATTTTGAAAATAATAATGGACAAATATTGTACAATCCAGGTGTGCAAAGGTCTTAGAGACTTACCCAGAAAGACTCACATTTGTAATCGCTGCCAAAGGTGAGTCTAACATGTATTGACTTAGGAGTCTTTTTAGGTAACACTACCTACATGTACATATTACCTCAATTACCTCGACTAACCGGTGCTCCCGCACATTGACTCTGTACCGGTACCCCCTGTATGTAGCCTCGCTATTGTTATTTTACTGCTGCTGTTTAATTATTTGTTACTTTTATTTTCTATTTTTTACTTAACTTCTTAAAGCATTGTTGGTTAAAGGCTTGTAAGGAAGCATTTCACTGTAAGGTCTACCTACACCTGTTGTATTCAGCGCATCTGACAAACACAATTTGATTTGATTTGATTTGAGTGTGAATACTTACAGTATGTAAATTAGATATTTCAGTATTTCATTTTCAATACATTTGCAAAAAATTCTCAAATTATGTTTTCACTTTGTCATTAGGAGGTATTGTGTGTAGATGGGGGAGAAAAAAAAATATTTGACCTGTGTTTACCTGTTTAAATCATGTTGACCTGTGCTTACGTCATGTTGACCTGGGTTTACATCATGTTGACTTGTGTTTACCTGTGTTTACATCAAGTGTACCTGTGTTTACATCAAGTTGACCCCTGTTTACACCATGGTGACCTGTGTTTACATCATGTTTACCTGTGTTTACATCATGTTTACCTGTGTTTACCTGTTTAAACATCATGTTGACCTGTGTTTACCTGTTTACATCAATTTGACCTGTGTTTACCTGTTTAAATCATGTTGACCTGTGCTTACATCATGTTGACCTGTGTGTACCTGTGTTTACATCATGTTTAACTGTGTTTACATCATGTTTACCTGTGTTTACCTGTGTTTACATCATGTTTACCTGTGTTTACATCATGTTTACCTGTGTTTACCTGTTTTAACATCATGTTGACCTGTGTTTACATCAATTTGACCTGTGTTTACCTGTTTAAATCATGTTGACCTGTGCTTACGTCATGTTGACCTGTGTTTACATCATGTTGACCTGTGTTTACCTGTTTAAATCATGTTGACCTGTGCTTACGTCATGTTTAACTGTGTTTACATCATGTTTACCTGTGTTTACCTGTTTTAACATCATGTTGACCTGTGTTTACCTGTTTAAATCATGTTGACCTGTGCTTACGTCATGTTGACCTGTGTTTACATCATGTTGACTTGTGTTTACCTGTGTTTACATCATGTTTAACTGTGTTTACATCATGTTTACCTGTGTTTAGCTATTTAACATCCTGTAGACCTGTGTTTACCTGTTTACATCAAGTGTACCTGTGTTTACATCAAGTTGACCCCTGTTTACACCATGGTGACCTGTGTTTACATCATGTTTAACTGTCTTTACATCATGTTTACCTGTGTTTACCTGTTTTAACATCATGTTGACCAGTGTTTACATCAATTTGACCTGTGTTTACCTGTTTACATCAATTTGACTTGTGTTTACCTGTTTAAATCATGTTGACCTGTGCTTACGTCATGTTGACCTGTGTTTACATCATGTTGACTTGTGTTTACCTGTGTTTACATCATGTTGACCTGTGTTTACCTATTTAACATTCTGTAGACCTGTGTTTACCTGTTTACATCATGTTTACCTGTTTTTACCTGTTTACATAATGTTGACCTGTGTTGACCTGTATTTACCTCATGTTGACCTGTGTTTACATCATGTTGACCTGTGTGTACCTGTGGTTACATCATGTTGACGTGTGTTTACCTGTGTTTACATCATGTTTAACTGTGTTTACATCATGTTTACCTGTGTTTACCTATTTAACATCCTGTAGACCTGTGTTTACCTATTTAAATCATGTTGACCTGTGTTTATGTTGACCTGTGTTTACCTGTGTTTACATAATGTTGACCTGTGTTGACCCGTTTACATCATGTTTACCTGTGTTTACATCATGTTGACCTGTGTTTAACTGTTTGCATCATGTTTACCTGTGTTTACTTGTGTTTAGTTATGTTTAACTGTTTACATCATTTTGACCTGTGTTTACATCATTTTGACCTGTGTTTACATCATTTTGACCTGTGTTGACCTGTTTACATCATTTTGACCTGTGTCTACCTGTTTACATCATGTTTACCTGTGTTTACATAATGTTGACCTGTGTTTACATCATGTTTACCTGTGTTTACTTGTGTTTAGTTATGTTTACCTGTTTACATCATGTTGACCTGTGTTTATAATGTTGACCTATGCTCACCTATTTACATGACTTATGTTTACCTGTGTTTACATCATGTTTGCGTGTGTTAACCTGTTTAAGATCCTGTTGACCTGTGTTTACCTGTTTACATCAAGTTGACCTGTGTTTACATCATATTGACATGTGTTTACATCATGTTTACAGTTGAAGTCAGAAGTTTACATACACTTAGAGTCATTAAAACTCGTTTTTCAACCACTCCAAAAATGTCTTGTTAACAAACTATAGTTAGGACATCTACTTTGTGCATGACACAAGTAATTTTTCCTACAATTGTTAGTCTGGTTCATCCTTGGGAGCAATTTCCAAACACCTGAAGGTACCACGTTCATCTGTACAAACAATAGTACGCAAGCATAAACACCATGGGACCACGCAGCCGTCATAGCGCTCAGGAAGGAGATGCGTTTTGTCTCCTAGAGATGAACGTACTTTGGTGCGAAAAGTGCAAATCAATCCCAGAACAACAGCAAAGGACCTTGTGAAGAGGCTGGAGGAAACAGGTATTAAAGTATCAATATCCACAGTAAAACGAGTCCTATCTCGACATAACCTGAAAAGCTGCTCAGCGAGGAAAAAGCCACTGCTCCAAAACCGCCATAAAAAAAGCCAGACTACGGTTTACTACTGCACATGGGGACAAAGATCGCACTTTATGGAGAAATGTCCTCTGGTCTGATGAAACAAAAACGGAACTGTGTGGCCATAATGACCATCGCTATGTTTGGAGGAAAAAGGGGGAGGCTTGCAAGCCGAAGAACACCATCCCAACCGTGAAGCACAGGGGTGGCAGCATCATGTGTGGGGGAGCTTTGCTGCAGCCTGAATTAAAAATTGATTAAAGCGATATTTTTTTTGGTCACTGGCTTACACACAATATCCCATGTTTTTATACATTTTTACAAATGAATAACAAAGGAAAAACTGAAATGCCTCGAGTCAATAAGTATTCAACCCCTTTGTTAGTGCAGCCTAAATATGTTTAGGATAAAAAATGTGCTTAACAAGTCACATAATAAGTTGAATGGACTCACTCTTTGTGCAATAATAGTGTTTAACATGATTTTTGAATGACTACCTCACCTCTGTACCCCACACATACAAGTATCTGTAAGGTCCCTCAGTCGAGCAGTGAATTTCAAGCACAGATTCAACTACAAAGACCATGGAGGTTTTCCAATGCCTTGCAAAGAGGGGCACCTATTGGTAGATGGGGAAAACAGACATTGCATATCCCTTTGAGCCTGGTGACGTTATTAATTACACTTTGGATGTTGTATCAATAAACCCAGTCACTACAAAGATACAGGAGTCCTTCCTAACTCAGATGCCGGAGAGGAAAGAAATCACTCAGGGATTTCACCGTGAAGCCAATGGTGACTTTTAAACAGTTAAAGAGTTTAATGGCTGTGATAGGAGAAAACGAAGGATGGATAAAAAACATTGTAGTTACTCCACAATACTAAGCTAATTGACAGAGTGAAAAGAAGGATGCCTGTACAGGATAAAAATATTCCAAACATGGATCCTATTTGCAACAAGGCACTAAAGTAATACTGCAATAAAATTGGCAAAGCGATCAACTTTTTGCCCTGAATACGAAGTGTTATGTTTGAGGTAAATCTAATACAAAACATTACTGAGTACCACTCTACATATTTTCAAGTATTTTTCAGGATAAAAAATAAACTAAATGGAACTAAGCACAGGCAAAATCCTAGAGGAAAACCTGATTCAGTCTGCTTTCCAACAGACACTGGGAGATTAATTCACCCTTCAGCAGGACAATAACCTGAAACACAATACCAAATCTACACTGGAGTTGCTTACAGTGAATGT
>NC_042958.1:15996088-16008588 GCF_901001165.1 Salmo trutta | reverse complement strand
GGGTTTTGTGGGTAGTTGTTTTCTGTTTAGTGTCTGTCACCTGACGGAACTGTTGTCGGTCGTTTTGTTGTTTTGTTTAAGTATATTAATTTAAAGTAAATATGAGCACTCTACACGCTGCGCCTTGGTCCCCTTTATACGACCCGCGTTACACTGTCTCCGTCTCTGTCTCCAACTCTGTCTCCGTCCCTGTCTTTGTCTCTGTCTCCATCTCTGTCTCCATCTCTTTCTCCATCTCTGTCTCCAACTCTGTCTCCGTCCCTGTCTTTGTCTCTGTCTCATCTCTGTCTCTATCTCTGTCTCTTTCCCTCACTTTCTCTCCCTCAATCTCTATGTCCCTCACTCTCCCTTACAATCTCTCTCCCTTACGCTCTCTCTCCCTTACGCTCTCTCTCCCTCCCTCACTCTCTCTCTCCCTTACTCACTCTCTCCCTCACTCTCTCCCTCACTCCCTCACTCTCTCCCTCACTCTCTCCCTTTCCTCTCTCTCTTTCATTTTTCTTCCACGTGTCAGCTATAATTACCAGTGTTTGCAGTTCGATTTGTTTCCTGTACTTTGAGTAGTACTTTGATACCAGAGGAAATTACAGTTACATTCACTCATCAGGACTAATCCATATTAGACAATTCATGCTGGATGTTAATACAATGAAACAGTACTGCACACTGATACCACTTACAACAGGAAATAGATTTTTAAATACCCAAGAAATATCATACTAACAAATGAATGTGCAACAAGTGAATGTGCATGCATATACACATGGGTATAATGTGATGGTTGATGAGGATATTAGTAGTTGATCCGTTGACTAACTGAGTCACTCCTGATAGTGTGACTGCTTCTACTCAGTGCAGAACTACCAGAGCTACTTGTTGTGTCTTTTTAAAGCCTGGATTCCCTTGTACGCTCTTGGCTTTAATTAATATGGGTAGTGAAGCATCACAGTACACAGCACACACACACACACACACACACACACACACACACACACACACACACACACACACACACACACACACACACACACACACACACACACATACACACACACTCTATCTCCATCTCTGTCTTTGTCTCTGTCTCCATCTCTGTGTCCATCTCTGTCTCCGTCCCGGTCTCCATCTCTGTCTCCATCTCTGTCTTTGTCTCTGTCTCCATCTCTGTCTCATCGCTGTCTTTGTCTCTGTCTCCATCCCTGTCTCCATCTCTGTCTCATCTCTGTCTTTGTCTCTGTCTCCGTCCCTGTCTCCATCTCTGTCTCCATCTCTGTCTTTGTCTCTGTCTCCATCCCTGTCTCCATCTCTGTCTCCATCTCTGTCTCCATCTCTGTCTTTGTCTCTGTCTCCATCTCTGTCTCCATCTCTGTCTTTGTCTCTGTCTCTATCTCTGTCTCCATCTCTGTCTCATCTCTGTCTTTGTCTCTGTCTCCGTCCCTGTCTCCATCTCTGTCTCCATCTCTGTCTCATCTCTGTCTTTGTGTCTGTCTCATCTCTTTCTTTGTCTCTGTCTCCATCCCTGTCTCCATCTCTGTCTCCGTCCCTGTCTTTGTCTCTATCTCCATCCCTGTCTCCATCCCTGTCTCCGTCTCTGTCTCCATCTCTGTCTCCATCTCTGTCTCATCTCTGTCTTTGTGTCTGTCTCATCTCTTTCTTTGTCTCTGTCTCCGTCCCTGTCTTTGTCTCTATCTCCATCTCGATCTCCATCTCTGTCTCCGTCTCTGTCTCCATCTCTGGCTCCATCTCTGTCTCAGCTCTGTCTTTGTCTCTGTCTCCGTCCCTGTCTCCATCTCTGTCTCCATCTCTGTCTCAGCTCTGTCTTTGTCTCTGTCTCCGTCCCTGTCTCCGTCCCTGTCTCCATCTCTGTCTGCATCTCTGTCTCATATCTGTCTTTGTGTCTGTCTCATCTCTTTCTTTGTCTCTATCTCCATCTCTATCTCCATCCCTGTCTCCATCCCTGTCTCTGTCTCCGTCTCTGTCTCCATCTCTGTTTCCATCTCTGTCTCCATCTGTATCTCCATCTCTGTCTCTATCTCCATCTCCATCTCTATCTCCATCTCTGTCTTCATCTCTGTCTCCATCTCTGTCTCCATCTCTGTCTCCATCTCTGTCTCATCTCTATCTTGTCTCTGTCTCCATCTCTGTCTTCGTCTGTCTTCATCTCTGTCTCCATCTCTGTCTCCATCTCTGTCTTCATCTCTATCACCATCTCTGTCTCCATCTCTGTCTCCATCTCTATCACCATCTCTGTCTTCATCCCTGTCTTTCTCTCTGTCTCCATCTCTGTCTTCGTCTGTCTTCATCTCTGTCTCCATCTCTGTCTCCATCTCTGTCTTCATCTCTGTGTCCATCTTTATCTCTATCTCTGTCTCCGTCCCCGTCTTGGTCTCTGTCTTCATCTCTATCACCATCTCTGTCACCATCTCTATCACCATCTCTGTCTTCATCTCTGTCTCCATCTCTATCACCATCTCTGTCTCCATCTCTGTCACCATCTCTGTCTCCATCTCTGTCACCATCTCTGTCTACATCTCTGTCTCCATCTCTGTCACCATCTCTGTCTACATCTCTGTCTCCATCTCTGTCTCCATCTCTGTCACCATCTCTGTCTCCATCTCTGTCTCCATCTCTATCACCATCTCTGTCTCCATCTCTGTCTTCATCTCTATCACCATCTCTGTCTACATCTCTGTCTCCATCTCTGTCTCCATCTCTGTCACCATCTCTGTCTACATCTCTGTCTCCATCTCTGTCACCATCTCTGTCTCCATCTCTGTCTCCATCTCTATCACCATCTCTGTCTACATCTCTGTCTCCATCTCTATCACCATCTCTGTCACCATCTCTGTCTACATCTCTGTCTCCATCTCTGTCACCATCTCTGTCTACATCTCTGTCTCCATCTCTGTCTCCATCTCTATCACCATCTCTGTCTCCATCTCTGTCTTCATCTCTATCACCATCTCTGTCTCCATCTCTATCACCATCTCTGTCTACATCTCTGTCTCCATCTCTGTCTCCATCTCTATCACCATCTCTGTCTCCATCTCTGTCTTCGTTTCTGTCTCCATCTTTATCTCTATCTCTGTCTCCATCTCTGTCACCATCTCTGTCTCCATCTCTGTCACCATCTCTGTCTCCATCTCTGTCTTCATCTCTATCACCATCTCTGTCTCCATCTCTATCACCATCTCTGTCTACATCTCTGTCTCCATCTCTGTCTCCATCTCTATCACCATCTCTGTCTCCATCTCTGTCTTCGTTTCTGTCTCCATCTTTATCTCTATCTCTGTCTCTGTCCCCGTCTTGGTCTCTGTCTTGTCCGTCTCTCTCTTGATACAATACGTTTTCATCTTAGAATTGATCAAAGCAAACAACTAATGATAATCACAACTAATGATGAGCATCTCTTCTCTCTCTCTCTCTCTTTCTCTCTCGCTCTCTCTTTCTCTCTCTCCTTAGCGGAATCTGTCATTCTCTTGCGTGGAGTCCCACTCCTTCACAGTTTTCTTCAACGCTACCAGCTTCCTGCAGCTCCCGGGAAGAGCCAACCAGGATGTAGTATCATTGGGGTTCCAGTTCCGCACGTGGAACGCTGATGGACTCCTCCTCTTCAGTAACCTTGATGATGGAACGCTTGAGATCGCCCTTGATGACGGGAAGGTTGGCGTTCACTTCAACGTGACACAGATGAAGAACACCAGGATAGACATATCATCAGGTAGGAAATTATACACACACAGACAGACACACCCATCACAGCCGTTGTGTGTCTCCAATCCTGCCATCTTGGTAGCCTCTAACAACTAATGACTAATTAGCAATAATCAGTCGGCAGTATATCAAGGTCGTTCCTGTGGTTACGCCGCATGTTGTTTTGATGCTGTTGTCAAGGAGGAGACACTGATGGTTCGTTAATTACATGATTGTGTGTGTAAAGTGTGAAAATATGTTGTTTTTATACACTTGTCTGCCTTGAGAGGAGATACTTAAAAAAGAAACACTAGAGACTCTAGACTGCAAGGTTAACACACTAAACCTTCCAACACTGATGTGATCGATGAAATCTCCCTCCCTTTCTCTCCCTTCCTCCTGCTCTCTCTCCCCCCCCTCTCTCTCTCTCTCTCTTTCAATTCAATTCAACAGACTTTATTGACATGGCAAGTGAAATTACTTACACTGTCAAAGTACACATATAACAGTGGTCGGACCAACAGCAATAGCACAACAATTAAAACAATGGTTGTAGTAGTAATGGAAATGATTAACTTTAACAGCATCTACAACAACAATAGTAATGATTATTAACTTTAACAGCATCTACACCAACAATAGTAATGATTATTAACTTTAACAGCATCTACACCAACAATAGTAATGATTATTAACTTTAACAGCATCTACACCAACAATAGTAATGATTATTAACTTTAACAGCATCTACACCAACAATAGTAATGATTATTAACTTTAACAGCATCTACAACAACAATAGTAATGACAATAAAAATAAATACATGACTGAAAAGCAACATGGCATGGTATGAAAGCTCCCCCAAAATACTATTGTTACATTTGCGCTTGTCACTGGCTGTGAAAGAGGCCACATAAATACTTTTATAGTTTCAAATTCTTTGTAATGAATGATCATTTTGGGAAAGAAAGATTTTCTTCGGTCTGAGTATTTGTCACAGTGTAATAGGAAATACAGCTCTGTCTCTAACGATAACGATTCAGGTATGACCAGAGTGCAGACTGTGTTGAAGTAATAATGTTTGTTACAGCAACAGGGGTGGCAAACGACAGGTCAAGGCAGGCAGGGGTCGATAATCCAGAGTGGGGAAAAAGTACAGGTTGGCAGGCAAGCTCAGGGGCAGGCAGAGTGGTCAGGCAGGTGGGCTCGGAGTCAGAACAGGCAAGGGTCAAAACCAGGAGGGCGAGAAAAGAGAGACTGGAAAAAGCAAGGTCTGAGACACAAAACGCTGGTTGACTTGAACGAACAAGACGAACTGGCACAGAAAGATAGAAAACACAGGTATAAATACCCAGGGGATAAGTGGGGAAGATGGGCGACACATGGAGGGAGGTGGAGACAAGCACAAGGGCAGGTGAAACAGATTAGGGCGTGACAGTACCTCTCCCCTGGAGCAGAGTGAGCACAGCCTGTCCTCTCTGGGCAGCCAGGTTTGTCTATGACAACCTGTCTCTATGACCAGGCTGTGCTCACTAAGTCTACATAGTTGGTGTTTTCCTCAGACACAGTGGTCAGATGTGCATTTCGCTACACTCACATTAACATCTGCTAACCATGTGTATGTGACCAATAAAATTTGATTTGATTTGATCATCACTGTGTACCGTCTGTTTAGAGACAATTAGCATTTAAAGGTTACTTTGATTTTTTGTGGTCTTTCCAATAGGTGTTATATATATATTTTTGCATTGTTATAATTTGGTTGGGCCAGATTTTCAGAGTGCTGTCCTGAGGCTCTATGGGCTTGGCTTGGGTTAGTGAACTGAGCCTCAGAACCAGCTGGCTGAGGGGTCTCTTATCTTGTTCCATCTGTTGACATTATAGGGCTGTGTGATGAAATGTTTTGGGGTCCCTTGTTTTTAGATGGTTGTATGGCTCTTTTTTCAATTTGAATAAGGAGGGGGTATTGGCCCAATTCTGCTCTACATGTGTTATCTGGAGTTTTTCTCTGCACTTGCAATATACTCTTGCAAAACTCTGCATGCAGTATTTCAATTGGATGTTTGTCCCATTTGGTCAATGCATTATTGGAGAGTGGACCCCATATTTCACTGCCATATCCAGCAATTGGTTCTATAACTTCTAGGTTTTTTGTTGTTGCCAGATCCTAATTGGAATTTCGATTTTAATGTTCCTTTCAATGAAATAGAATGTCCTTCTTGCTTTGTCTCTTGGCTCATTCACAGCAATGCGAAAGCTATCTGTGTTGCTGATATTTAGTCCTAGATACATGTAGTGCACAAATAGAATTTGTATTTGTGATATCCAGACCTCTTTTGGAATATAATTATATTCAAGGTTTTAAGGTTGACTGTCAGAGCCCAGGTCTGGCTGCAGATGATCTAGGTGCTGCTGTAACCCCTCCTTAGTGGGAGACAGGAGCACCAGGTCATCTGCGAACAGTAGACACTTGATTTCAGTGTTGTGTAGGGTGAAACCAGGTGCTGCAGTTTCTTCTAATGTTTTTGCCAATTCATTAATGTAGTTTTAGACTAATTGAGCAGCTCTGTTTCACTCCATGTCACTGAGAGAAGAAGTCTGTTTGCTTGTTGGCAATTTTACCCAAACATTTATTTTTTTGTGTACATTGATTTAATAACATCATGTGTTGTTCCTCCAATACTGCTTTGTATTCATTTATTTAAAAAAATACCTTCAAATTGAGCCAAATGCAGTTAGAGTATGGAGGGTATAAATGTGGTCTGTTGTGGTCGACTTGTTTGTCAGTTAGAGTGTGGAGGGTATAATTGTGGTCTGTTGTGGTCGACTTGTTTGTCAGTTAGAGTGTGGAGGGTATAATTGTGGTCTGTTGTGGTCGACTTGTTTGTCAGTTAGAGTGTGGAGGGTATAATTGTGGTCTGTTGTGGTCGACTTGTTTGTCAGTTAGAGTGTGGAGGGTATAATTGTGCTGTGGTGTGTATTCATGGATGCCAAGGGAATCCAGGCTTCCCCAAAAATGTACCTAGAAACAAGAAAATTGTTCTGTGTTACAGAATTTTCCTTTAATTTGCAAAAGGCTGAATGTATCTCAACGGCGGAAGCATCCGAGTGAGCAAAACATTGCCCCTGTGTCTCTGTATGTGTAGTCCATCTATCTGATGCCATCTGGTCATAACGAGTATGACATTGTTGCCGCCCATAGCATTGAATGCAAGGGAAGCCAGCGAGCATTTGGCCTCCCTTGATAATTTAATAATAGCCAATCAGCATGGGCTAAACTGAGTGAGCTCAACTGTGAATGGTCCTGGCAGAGGAAAAAATGTGTTAAGGGAAGCCTATCAAAACAAAGTGTTTGGTGTCACTCCTATCAAATCGCAACTAGCGCCTACGTCCTTGATAGAAACAACTTGAATTGTTGCGTTTCGTTGTGCTGGTGTCCTCTGGTGGCTATCTAGCTAGCTAGCAAAATTGGCCCATGGATGGAGATGGGGATTTGGACTTGTGGTTTAACTTAATTATCCGTGCTGGTGAATGATTATAACGGTGATTCTGATCCAACCATTAACTCATACATTGTGCCCCTGGCCTGAGAGGATGGATGTACAATGTGTAGCTAGATGTAGAAGGCTAATGTTAACTAGCTAACGTTACCCATGAAAGGAAGTTAGGAACCATGGACAACCACATATTATTTAGCTTACGTTGATTGGACTAAATTATTTTTAGTATCTTTTAGTTGTCACTGTATTAGACTAAGCAGAGGTGATCTGATGATGTTGAAGTTTAAATGGTGCTGGAATAACGGCGGCAGCTCCTGTTTTCTTTGCAACTTGCGGTAACTCTACATGGTTCTAAATCATTAGATGTTAAGTAGTCATTAACTTGCTTGATGATGCTGTAGGTCATGTAACTGTTTGTTACATGCAATATGCTCTGTGGACTTCACCGGACAGAGATTGCGCTCCGGTTCTATATATATATATATATATAAATGTGGTCTGTTGTGGTCATTTGGTAAAAATCCAATCTGATTTATCTTCAGTCCGTTATGCTCATCAAGGACATGAAGTAGTCTGCTATTTATGATACTGCACAGAATTTTCCCCAAGTTGCTGTTACGGCAAATTCCTCTGTAATTATTTGACTCACGTTTGTCTACATTTTTATAGATTGGTATGATCAATCCTTGGTTCCAAATATCTGGGGCAATACCTGCAGTGAGGATAATTTTGAAAAGTTTGAGTATAGCCAGTTTGAACTTGTGATCTGTGTAGTTGATCATTTCATTTAAAATACCATCAGCACCACAGGCCTTTTTGGGCTGTAGAGTGCATAGCTTTTCCAATAATTGTTGTTCTGTAATTGGGGTATCCATTAGATTCTGGTAGTCTTTGACTACTGATGCAAGGATTTCTTTTATTTATTTATTTTCTTTCTTTTTTATTTAACCTTTATTTAACTAAGCAAGTCAGGGGGCTGGGATTAAACTTTTTTTTTTAAACAATATAAATATAGGACAAAACACACAACAAGAGAGACAATCCAACACTACATGAAGAGAGACCTAAGACAACAACATAGCAAGGCAGCAACACATGACAACACAGCATGGTAGCAACACAACATAACAACAACATGGTAGCAACATAACATGGTAGCAGCACAAAACATGGTACAAACATTATTGGGCACAGTCAGAACAATACATCACACAAAGCAGCCACAACTGTCAGTAAGATTGTCCATGATTGAGTCTTTGAATGAAGAGATTGAGATAAAACTGTCCAGTTTGAGTGTTTGTTGTAGCTCTTTCCAGTCGCTAGCTGCAGCGAACTGAAAAGACGAGCGACCCAGGGATGTGTGTGCTTTGGGGACCTTTAACAGAATGTGACTGGCAGAACGGGTGTTGTATGTGGAGGATGAGGGCTGCAGTAGGTATCTCAGATAGGGGGGAGTGAGGCCTAAGAAGGTTTTACAAATAGCCATCAACCAGTGGGTTTTGCGACGGGTAAACAGAGATGAACAGTTTACAGAGGAGTATAGAGTACAGTGATGTGTCCTATAAGGAACATTGTTGGCAAATCTGATGGCTGAATGGTAAAGAACATCTAGCCACTCGAGAGCACCCTTACCTGCTGATCTATAAATTATGTCTCCGTAATCTAGCATGAGTAGGATGGTCATCTGAATCAAGGTTAGTTTGGCAGCTGGAGTGAAAGAGGAGCGATTACGATAGAGGAAATCAAGTCTAGATGTAACTTTAACCTGCAGCTTTGATATGTGCTGAGAGAAGGACAGTGTACCGTCTAGCCATACTCCCAAGTACTTGTATGAGGTGACTACCTCAAGTTCTAAACCCTCAGAGGTAGTAATAACACCTGTGGGAAGAAGAGCATTCTTCTTACCAAACCACATGACCTTTGTTTTGGAGGTGTTCAGATCAAGGTTAAGGGTAGAGAAAGCTTGTTGGACACTAAGAAAGCTTTGTTGTAGAGCATTTAATACAAAATCCGGGGAGGGGCCAGCTGAGTTTAAGACCATATAATCTGCATTTATAGGGATGAGAGAGCTTCCTACAGCCTAAGCTATGTTGTTGATGTAAATTGAGAAGAGCGTGGGGTCTAGGACTGAGCCTTGGGGTACTCCCTTGGTGACAGGCAGTGGCTGAGACAGCAGATTTTCTGACTTTATACACTGCACTCTTTGAGAGAGGTAGTTAGCAAACCAGGCCAAAGACCCCTTAGAGGCACCAATACTCCTTAGCCGGCCCACAAGAATGGAATGGTCTCCCGAATCAAATGCTTTGGCCAAGTCAATAAAAATAGCAGCACAATATTGCTTAGAGTCAAGGGCAATGGTGACATCATTGAGGACCTTTAAGGTTGCAGTGACACATCCATAACCTGAGCGGAAACCAGATTGCATACCCGAGGGAATACTACAGACATCAAGAAAGCCAGTCAGTTGATTATTGACAAGTTTGTATATCTTTATGTTCTGGGCTCTTTGTTATATTACTGTAAATAGAGGTTTGCAAAGTGATTTATCCACCATTTTGGATTGAATGGAAAAAAGATTGGTGTGTGTGTGTGTGTGTGTGTGTGTGTGTGTGTGTGTGTGTGTGTGTGTGTGTGCAAATTCATAAATGTATAAATGCGTGCATGTGTGTGTGTGTGTTTTGTGTGTGTGCGTGTGTGTGTGTGTGTGCGTGTGCAAATTCATAAATGCATAAATGCGTGTGTGTGTGTGTGTGTGTGTGTGTGTGTGTGTGTGTGTGTGTGTGTGTGTGTGTGTGTGTGTGTGTGTGTGTGTGTGTGTGTGTATGCATATTGCTCAGGAGCAGCTTCAGAGTCAAAAGAGAGATCAGGCTTAAAAACTTCTATATATCTCCCTTCTCCCTCTCTCTCCATTGCACACACACACACACACACACACACACACACACACACACACACACACACACACACACACACACACTCCAATCTTTTTTCCATTCAATTCAAGACCTCATCTTCAGTATTCTATATTGCTGTAAATAGAGGTTTGCAAAGTGATTTCTCCACCATTTTGGATAGCAAATTCGTCATGATGTGGTTTGCTTAAAACTGTTTTCTCCCAGAAGTGGTTGGATTCAATGGATTCCTCAATTACATCCAGCTGATTGTTCCTTTTCTGTTCTGAGGGTGTGTTTCTGTTACTTCCGTGTTTCCTCATAATGAAGGTGCATATTTTTGTTGTCTGGATCTCTGTGTTTTTGATTATATACACTGTATTTCTCAATTACTTTTTCACAATCTCTCTCTCTCTCTCTCTCTCTCTCTCTCTCTCTCTCTCTCTCTTCTCTCTCTCTCTCTCTCTCTCTCATTCTCTCTCTCTCGTTCTCTCTCTCTTTCTCTATCTTTCTCTCTCTCTCTTTCTCTCTTTCTCTCTCTCTCATTCTCTCTTTTTCTCTCTCTCACTCTCTCTCTCACTCTCTCTTTCTTTCTCTCTCTCTCTATCTCTCTCTCTCACTCTCTCTCACTTTCTCTCTCTTTCTCTATATCTCTCTCTCTCACACACACTCTCTCTCTCTCAAACTCTCTCTATCTCTTACTCTTTTTCTCTCTGAGTGTTCCTTTACACATTGATCCTGTGTGTGTGTGTGTGTGTGTCTGTGTGTGTCTGTGTGTGTGTGTGTGCGTAAATGCTTAAAAACGTATATATCTCCCTTCTCCCTCTCTCTCCCTTGTACACACACACACACACACACACACACACACACACACACACACACACACACACACACACACACACACACACACACACACACACACACACACACACACACACACTCCAATATGTTTTCCTTTCAATTCAAGACCTCATCTTCAGTATTCTATATGGTGCCTGTGAGCCTGAAGTGAATACTATTGAATCCTATAGAAGGGGAACTGCAGCGTGGGTTCCTGTGTGAATACTGTAGATAGATAGAAGGGGAACTGCAGCGTGGGTTCCTGTGTGAATACTGTAGATAGATAGAAGGGGAACTGCAGCGTGGGTTCCTGTGTGAATACTGTAGATAGATAGAAGGGGAACTGCAGCGTGGGTTCCTGTGTGAATACTGTAGATAGATAGAAGGGGAACTGCAGCGTGGGTTCCTGTGTGAATACTGTAGATAGATAGAAGGGGAACTGCAGCGTGGGTTCCTGTGTGAATACTGTAGATAGATAGAAGGGGAACTGCAGCGTGGGTTCCTGTGTGAATACTGTAGATAGATAGAAGGGGAACTGCAGCGTGGGTTCCTGTGTGAATACTGTAGATAGATAGAAGGGGAACTGCAGCGTGGGTTCCTGTGTGAATACTGTAGATAGATAGAAGGGGAACTGCAGCGTGGGTTCCTGTGTGAATACTGTAGATAGATAGAAGGGGAACTGCAGCGTGGGTTCCTGTGTGAATACTGTAGATAGATAGAAGGGGAACTGCAGCGTGGGTTCCTGTCTTTTTCCTCCTATCTCTTCCTCTCCACCCCTCCTCTCTTTCCTGCCCTCCTCTGTATGTGTGTGTGTATGTATGTGTGTGTGTGTGTGTGTGTGTGTGTGTGTGTGTGTGTGTGTGTGTGTGTGTGTGTGTGTGTGTGTGTGTGTGTGTGTGTCTAGCAGCAGCCTCTTTGAGCTCTGTTGGAGCTGAAAGCCCTTTCACATAGTTGACTGGACCCCAGCATGCAGTGGGGTTCTCAGACTTGACAGGGGGCCTTTACTAATTAACCACTCTGACCAGAGATGTGTGTGTGTGTGTGTGTGTGTGTGTGTGTGTGTGTGTGTGTGTGTGTGTGTGTGTGTGTGTGTGTGTGTGTGTGTTTTCCTGTCCTCTCATCTTCAGGTTCGGTCCTTAACGACGGCCAGTGGCACGCGGTGCGTCTGGTTGCTAAGGAGAACTCGGTCATGTTGACAATCGATGGTGACGAGGCGTCAGCGATCCGAACCACCACACCTATCACCATCAAGACCGGGGGAACATACCACCTGGGAGGTAAGGGGGGGGATCACAGAACAACACTCCATCAGAGGATATGTTCTGCATTATTTTACTGTCCTTAGAAAATAAAGACCAATTATTGTCAAATATTAAACCAACACTTCATCATGTGCTTTGAACCAGACCATGAGTTGTCTATGATGCTATACATGACATATTGAACTCAGGCAGAAAAGTTCAGGACATCTGTGCTGGGGTTATTGGAGGAAAAGAAGTTCCCAGGGGAACTCTAGAACTCAATACGCACACATCCCCTCCTCTGCTCTGCCTGGCTGCTCATACATTAAACATG